>NC_066850.1:12855372-13155372 GCF_001640805.2 Lates calcarifer
TACTAATTACTTGCTACTATTAGTAACTACTTTTAATTACTATTATTAATTATTAGTAATTAAGTACTATTTATACTTTTAGGTGATACCATTAAATACTATTATATTACTACTTGAATACTAATTACTTGCTACTATTAGTAGCTACTTTTAATTACTATTATTAGTAATTAAGTACTATTTATACTTTTGGGTAGTACGGTTAAATACTATTATGTTACTACTTGAATACTAATATTACTTGTTAGTACCTATATTTAAACATTATCATATGTTACTACTTGAAAACACCATCTTAAGTTGATACTTTTAGTTACTAGTGTTAGTTATTGCTTACATACTATTTTACTTACTACTATTTAAACACTAATGTTATTATGTAAATTACTACTTTTAGGTACTACATTGGAATTACTAGTATTAGTAAGTACATTTAAATACTACTTAATATGAGCACATTCCTACATCACTACTTGTTTAATTTCTAACATCTGGTTTTTGTTTCTATGTTAAATTTAAGAGTTAAACTGTTTGTTTAAAGTTCCCTGATGTGATTTTAATAGAAATAAAAACATTTTCCTACCTTCACCCTCGAGTGGATCCAGTGGTTTCTGTGAGTTCACCTGAAAAACAAAACATGACATTAATCAAAAACAGAACTGGTCATTAAATGAGAATAAAAACACTTCACTGCATCTTTACAGACACAGTCATTTTATCCTCAGATTCTGGATCTAAATATTTAGTTGTAATATTGTTTAAATTGTTCCTTTTCTTTGAAACTGTGTTTCATTCAGTTTCTGTTCAGACTGAAGATTGATCACTGATCTATTAAACTGTTTAATGTCTGAGTCAGTGAAGTCTCTGGTGAACAGCTGATGTGATCCTGATTCTGAATTACCTGGAGGACTCTGTCCTGGTCCTGAACTCTGGACTCATGGATGAAGTGGTGACACCTGAAGGAAATAAAAGAGAAATATACAAAGGAAAATTATTAATACTCTTATCACTTGTTCCTCATCAATAATTCAGCACAAACATCAGACACATTTAAACCTTCACAATAAAAGCACAAGGTGTCTGGATACTGAACTTCAAACTGTAATAGTATTAGTTGACTTTTACTTCCATTGTTCATTTCATTGCAGTGTACCGTTCTGTATCTGACAGAACACGTTTCATTTCATTTCATTTCACATGTACCTGATAAACTCTCAGGCCTCATCTCACTCCTGATTCAATCATCTTATATAAAATCTTGCTATCACTTTATATTAAGCTACACTTATTCATCATTAACTAGTTGCTTAGTAGCATGCATATTGGCTCTTAATCATAAATCCCTTATTCTACAACTACTAAGAGTTTTCCCTCAACCTCCTAATTACTGCTTACTGAAGTAAGGAGGATCTTAAAAATACTTTGTTCAGTATGGACCTTGTAAGGTAGTAGTAACACTAGAAAAGTAATTCTCCCTTATTAACAACAAAACTGATGATCAAGACCTCACTATACAACAGGAACATATTCTGAGTTAGAGAGACTTAATTTAGATTTATTAATCATAGAGCAAACATGCATGCTAAAAAACAACTAGTTATTGGTGAATAAGTGTAGCCTAACAAAGTGTTACCAAAATCTTTGTATTCTGGATTTACAAAAGTCAGACAGTTTCTAACAGCAGGATGTTTTACAGTTTCACTGCAAAGATATTTTTAAATCATCATTGCACTTTTGTTTAACAGTTACAATTACAACATCTTAGTAATAACACTAATATTTTATTGATTGATTTGGACAGTGTTGTTTGCAGCTATATTTTATCAATTAAAAACTAAAACTTTGTCCTGAATATCTAATAATATTCAGTCTGAAATAAAGATATTTTACCACTCAGATAATTAATAAGAATTTAACATTTGTTGGTTTAAATTTGTTATTGTATAAAATAATTGAGAAATATTTGTATAATTATTTCAACCAAAAAAGCCAAATACTGTCTTCTCAAACATGAGAAATTAAGTTTTCTTTGTCATGTGACAATAAATACAGTTGATTGGACAAAGGAACATCTGAAGACATCACCTTGAGCTCTGAGAAACTATAACAGGCCTAAGTGTTTTCTAACATTTTACAGACATGAATCTGTTATTATTATATTCAATATTACATTCATTAAATACAAAGGTGAGTGAAACAGTAACACTGAGCAGTTGCTGACGTTAATATTTTAGCTCATCAACATAAGAGTTTTCAGACTGAGTGAATGTTTAGGACACCAACCTGTTTGGTCTGTGAGGTGAGAGCTGGTGTTTCCCTCCAGGCTGCAGCAGCTCAACAGGTAAACACCTGGAAAACACAACAATAACATGTGAAAAACTTATAGACTAATACAAAAACAGCACTACAAAGTATTCATCAAGCTTCAACAGTGAAGGAGAACATGACATTTTCTGCTAAAATCTTGAAAACTACACTTTGAGGTGAACTTCTCATTTTTAAGTGCATTACTTCAGATCTATTCTGAGGAACTTTTACAAATTGATTCACACTTTTCATTTTCATACACAATGATTGATTTAAACTAGGGGAGACAAGGAATTAAAATCTTTACAAACCTGTATTTACAAAACTGAGCTCAGTCAAGAATCAGGTCACCACAAACAAATGACTGATCACTGATATACATCAGAAGAGCAATGGATGGACACGAACAGATTACGGAAAAAAGAGAAAACTAACTACAACGAGACACAAATCAGCCAGACAACGCTGCCATGAACGGACACGGAAACAACCACAAAGACACAAAACAATGCAAATGGACAAAAAGCTGACCACTAAGAGATTTAGAAAAAAGACTTGGTAAAAACATAAGGTAATGCAAAACTACGACGCTAAATGATGCTAAATGACCACCAAGTGACACAAAACAATCACAAGAAGATGCTAAACCGCCATAATGGGACACAAAATAATCAGGAACTAACAAGGACACAACGTGATCACGAGATTCACGAAGTATCACAAAATTGCAAAGACTCAAAGAGACAGAACAAGTCCACAAAGAGTTGTAAACAGACAACTATCTTGTTATCATTCGCCCATGTTAGCGCCTACATCTCAGAGGCCTGAGGCCTGTACTAGGAAGCGAGGTCACTGGTCTCGGGTAAGTTCAGGAGTAACCTAATTGTCCTGAAAAACTATATAATGCCACAGGCTGTTGTAATTGTACACTACACACTAAAATATACAATATTAAATGCATACAACGTTTTAAAAGGCTATAAAAGGCTATTAAAAGATTATATTTCATCCTGACTTGAGCCAGGTTCCGCCACAGCTGCACCGCTGCAGCTGAAATTACTGTTAAATTGAAGTCAAATGCCTCATAAACCTACAGACTTAACGTGCGATCTTCATCTGAAATTATGGTGCACGTCTGTAACCACCGTCTTAGTACAGTTTACAGGCTGAGACAGCCAGGGTTTGTCAACCCTGAATTCTCCTAATAACCAGCATAGGTTAAACTCCCTTCATAGTACAGACCTCATGTCAGAGTTCAGTCCCGAAACAACTGCTTTAGTCACAGAAATACACCTACACTCCTACCCACGAAATAAAAAACGACTGGAGATGGACACAAGGCCAAAAGGTATCACTAAAGAGAGGGCTAATGCTCGCAGCTAATGCTAACACTCATCACTAATGCTGACGCTCGCAGCTAATTAGTTAGCTTGTTAGCTTACCTTCGCTGCAGGTGTGTTCAGCGTCCAGCCTCACTCGTATTCGGCGAAAACAGCTCCAAAGCTTGTCTTAGCATCTAAATTTCTTCAGCAGTGAAGTTCCTCACAGTTCTAACAAACCTAAACGACAAAGCGACCACTCAAACATAGGCTTTCTTGCTATTTAAACTCCTTTTTTCCGACTTTGTTTGGCAGCCGCTGCACTCTCCACTCCACTCCACTCACGTTCAGTGACGACTGACGTCACGACCACTGACGACACACGCCAGCCAGCGTCCACTCCACGTAACTTCTGATTGGTCGAATCATCGACTGGTTTACCCTCCTGATAACCTAGGTTAAGCATGGATGTGTTATTAAATCCACGCACTTAACCGCGAAAAATCAACAAAGAGAACTTAACTTATCAAAATATGGAAATCAAATTATAGCCAAAAAAGAACAGTTAGAATTATTTAAATAAATATGAAATAATTAATATACCACATTAAAAGATGAGCAATTAGAAAATAAATCATATCAACATTGTCTCATGATGTTTTCAGATTTTCGACTTAGGTATAATTTAAAATAATTTTCAGTATCATAAAGTTGATTTAGAAAGTAATATTTTCAACTTAAATTTAGCTGTTTATTCACCACAGTCACTCAGTTCTCATAATGTTTTGACTTATTTCAAATTCTGACTTGGTGTCTTGTCAAATGCAATATTTCTGACAATAACTTACCTCATAATTTCAAGGTAGCATTTTGTCTTCATGTTGACTTAGATAGAAAAAATGTAACCTTTTCTATGGTTTAAAGACAAAATACATTAACTCCCAAACCATTAAAGAAGATTAAATCCAAGTTAGGGAGCTCATAATGAGACCATCAATTAACACATTACAATTTTTCAGTTTTTTATGACTTTTAATATATTTCCTTCAAGAACCAGTCTTACCGAGCAGTGACAGTTCACGTCAGGTCAAGTCCAAAGTAGGATTCAGTGTCGTCTGTGGTGTTTTACAGTGTAATGAAACATTAAGAAGAAATGTAAAAATTAGACTGAGGTCTAACATCTCAGGTGTGACTGAAACCTGCAGTCACTGTAGTTTCAACATGGCACAGAGGAGTTTTTAATATCAAACAGTACAAAAGTATAAATACCTGATATTTGGCAAAAATAAAGTTTGAGTGAGGGGAAGAATCTGCTGAAGGCCGCTGAGTTTCAGTTGTGAAGAAGAGTGAAATGAGTCGTGGATCAATGCCAAGCAGCATGAGCGAGGACGTTCCCGATCCTCTGACCCCGTGTTAAAACAGGAATCACACCTGTTGTTTGGTTACTGGAGCTGCTCTCAGCGTCTATATGCTGTATATAGATATATATACTATGTACAGAAACCGACTAAGCTGAGGGTTCAGCTGTTAGAGGTTTGATTCCCAGTCATCAGATTGTCATAGACCAGTGATTCCCAACCTTTATTGGCTTGTGACCCTTTAAAACAAAGAATTATCCAATATTTTTTAAATATAATTCAACTGACAGATGAAATTACAAATTTACTAAAGTAACATGTTTGTTTATGCTGCTTTTTCACAAGTTGGTATTTAATGTAGTCCTGATTTTTCTGCATGTATTGCACAGCTTCTACCACCAGGTGGCGCCTTTGAGGTATTTTTAAGTGTATTTTAATTTATGTAAAAGTTGGGTTACTTTATTTCTATTTTTCATGTTTTTTAATTGGTTTATTGTATTTATGTTGATTATTATCATTGTTATGTACATTTGTATTCAATCTATTTTATATACCTCTAAAGTCAATATTAAGTGCTTTGTTGTTGTTTCTTTTACCAATACAAAAGAACTGAGTTCTACTACTTCTATTCAATCAGAAGTAACATTTTTCTCTGTTGTTGTGTAGTCAGAAGCTACACTAGGTTTAGCAGCAGAGAAATGTATGGAAAAAGTTGCTTTAAGTTGCTGTGATGAGAAACTTTCTTAAAATAATGAATAATAACTTAATCTTAGATAGTCATTATTTAGAAATATGAAGTCATTATTTTGAGAAAATTTCTCATAATAATGAATTACAGGATTCTTATCATTATTTTTTTCCTCAGTGATGGAAAAAGGGCTTCCATAGAAATACAAGCTGCTTGGCTGCTTTGTTTTTGTTGGGAAGTGCATAAATAAAGGTATAAAAGGTAATAAAGGTATCTAAAGCTCAGTATCTGTCTGTGTCTCTGACATTTTCAGAGGTCTGAGCATATAAAAACATTCAGTATAGGAAAAACGTAAATAAAATAATCAGAATTCCTGTCCCAGAGAAGTCCTTTCTTATTTCCTCTCTTGTTAATCATCTTGTGATCCCTTGGACTAATTTTGAGTGTGAAGCTCCAGGTTGAGAACCACTGGACTGAACTGTAGGCATGACTGTGTTGAAATAAGCAGAAAAGAATAAATGCCTGTGTGAACATGTCTGATGACTCAGTTTGTTCCTGCAGTGTTGTAAATCAAACGCACCTCAGTGAGTTCAGACCAGATGAGTAATGTGTGTTTGTGTGGCGTCACGAGGATCGCTTAATTTCACAGCGAGCGCTGACTACTGTTAACGTCCTTTTCTCTGGCTTAAATACTTCCCTTTCTAAAAAGAGCATTCTGTCCCTGCAAGTGCTAATTTTAAAGTGCTCCTCCTCACATATAAAATTACAGTCTAGCTCCACCACACTTAATGAGCCTTATCACTCTCCCTACACTCCTTCACATGCTGTAACGTCTCAGCAGGAAAGACGTCTTGTCATCCTAAGATAAACCCCTCCAGGCAGTAGAGCTTTCTCCTCCTGTGACCCCCTTTTTCAGTACAATAAACTCCCAGCTGCCTTTTGAGGAAGGCACAACCATATTTAAAACCTGTTTATTCCTGCGAGAGTACTGAACTCTGTAGTGCAGGAAAGTGGCAGTGAAGTTGCACTTTGTGTTTCTATTATTGTTACAACTTTTTAATGTAACTCTCCTGAGGTTCCTCTGTCTTTTCCCTTAAAGGATAACTCCTTTTGAACTAATTTTTGAACCTGGGCCTTATTCTCTCATGTTTTTGGGTATAAATGATTGATAGGGACAAAAACCTTTGGAATCAGTTAAGTATTGAGCAAGAGCGGCGTACCCTGCCACTGAGAACACCTTTTTGTTTAACCAGAAACATCACTATATATCACTACCAGATTCTACTGATGTTCCTGTTTTTGTCAATGGAGTCTGGTAGTGATATATAGTGATGTTTCTAGTTAAACTAAAAGGATCTTACTTTTCAGTATAAATGTCTTTCTCTGTAGGAATCCTACCCATTTTGGTCTGTATGAATCATTTACATCCAAAAATATGGAAAAATAAGGCCCTGTGGAGTTTTTCCTGCTCTTCAGTTCAGGTTGAGTCTAAAACACCAAATTTCTCTTTAGAAGTCAATACATTTTTTTCACAATTAATGAGGAATAAGGCTCCAAATTAAAATTACTGTTGGGCCCAGTCACAGCAGCATTTAAACTGGAGAAATTTTGTCGCAGAGTAAATAATTTTCTCTGAAATCTCTGCAATCTGCAACTCATTTTGCAGGGTGAAGAAAATCTGTGCAAACCTTTCGTGTCATGTTCAACTTTGGACACATGAATTTCAGACACTGATCAATAGCGAAACGTCTTGATGGTGTTTTGAGGGAACAAACAGCCGGATGCTGTGTCTCAGTTTATGTACTTCCCTAATCACACTTGCTATAAGAGCCAGGATGTCAAAAAGTGGAACAGCGGACACTTCCTGGTCACCATCTTGGCTATGTAGCAGAAGGGGAGGGACCACCATGGTGGCTGAGGGAGGAGGACATGTCATCGGCGCAGATGGCCAAAATCCTGTCGTCAAAACGTTGCTTTAAAAACCAGAGCGCCAGGTGGCTTCAGGCAGTAATGGATCGGAGCGCCGCCACAAACCAAAGCCCCACACTAAGCCCTGTCCATGTGGGCCTGGTGATGGCTCCGCCCGCCTCCAGGTGTAATGTGTAGTTACAGGTCGGAGTGGGCTTAACTTGGGTGGGTTTAACTTGGGTGGGGTCAGTTGGGGTGCGTTGTAACAGGAAGTCGTGTTTCATGGCAGAGTATTGATCAGGACCATACGGGACATTAAGTGTCTCTGTTAAAACCTCGTGACCTGGGTACGTCACCTGTTGGTCAAAGAGATCAGAAGAAGTGTGGTTAATGTCTCATGAGAGTGTAACTGCAATAACCAGAGCTCTACCACTAGAGGTCACTGTATCTCTGAGAGTGTGTGTGTTTACTGTGAAGGTGTAGTTTCCAGGTAGCAGCAGTCTGTAGTATTCTCCATATTGGTCAGTTCTGAACGGACACATGTTCCTGCGACCTTTGACCTCCACTACTGCGTTCTGCACTGGCGCTCCTGAAGCATCAAACACACGACCTTTGACCCCTGAACACAAATATAAGATGATTATTAAGCATCAAATCTGGTTCAGTTTCACTTTAACTCCAGAAAGACAGGTGAACACATGAACAGGTGGACAGAGGTGTACAGACAAACAGGTACTGACCCAGGTGGACCTGCTGGATGTAGGCCCGCAGTGCCCTCTTGTTCTCTGTCCACAGAGCAGGAAGCTCCCTGACTGGAGGAAACTTGCAGCAGGACACCTCCAGAGTCAACTCCAAACACTGAGCCCACACGTAGTTATAGTCCTGCATCCCACCTGGAAACACACACAGACACACACCATGAAGGAGATGGTTAAAAACAGCATGAGACATGAGAGGCACAAGAGCAACTAAACAAAAATAACCAACTCTGATTAATTATAGATTATGGAAAGCTTTTACTGTGGCCAGAAACGACGCTATGAGAGCAGAGAGAGTGAAGCAGGACAGGAGAGTTGTTGTCCTGAGACAAGATTCACCTGAAGGACTGAATCTGTTTTCTCAGGGAAGAAACTTTCTGCTTATCTGACATTAATTCATATGACCAGAACGAAGCGATCTTTGTAGTTTTTAGTGTAAATCCCTGATGTATAGTCGCCTCAAGTGGAGCTGTTGTCAGTTGGGTGATTGGGTTGCAGAGATCAGGTTTCTGCAGCAGGAAACCAGAGGAGGCAGAGCAGTGATGAACAGGCAGCCGCTCCTCATCCTGTTTCTGTCTCATTCTCTGCAGGTTTACAGTCAGTTCTGCCGAGCATGGTGGACCTCAAATGTAAACATTTAGTGCAGCTGCATGTAGTGATCTAAGAGTGTGAAGGTCAAGGTGGAGGAGTGTGTAGTGTGTAGTGTCTGACAACGTTATGGATAGGATTCCTACAGAGACAGACATTTGTATTTAACAGTAAGATCCATTTAGTTTAACCAGAAACATCACTATATATCACTACCAGACTCCATTGACAAAAACAATAATTTTACAGAGCAGAACACAGGAGCTGCTGGAATACCACTGCAGTTAGATTGTTTGTGTTATTGTGTGACTTTCAGTGGTGGAAGTGTTCAGATCCTTTACATCAGTACAAATACAACACAATAACTAACTAACAGATGGAAGCAGTGGTATTCCAGCAGCTCCTGTGTTCTGTGAGGTAAAATTGTTGTTTTTGTCAATGGAGTCTGGTAGTGATATATAGCTGTGTTTCTGGTGAAACTAAAAGGATCTTATCCATTATGTTATCAGACACTTATGAGCCCAAAAATATGGGTTGAAAAATACCTTTAAGGTGAGGAGCCGTGGCAAGTAACTTAATACATTTACTCCATTACTGTGTTCACTGAACCAGATCAGATGGTTGTCTCTTGAAAAAAATACTAAACAACACTTGAAGCAAAGTGCTGACCTGACAGAGGATACCACTGGTATCCGTTGGTGATGCCGTCTAGGAACAAGGCGTTGTCGTTGCAGCTGTCACCCTGGTGCATGGAGCCGTGGTTGTGGGAGTACACCTTGGCCAGGTGGACAAACACGTCATCATCAGGGGTGATGCTGGCCCCACCCACCAGCTCACTTCCTGAGAAAAAAACAGAACGAGTTATATTAAATGCTCAAATTTTACAAATAGTAGATGTGAAAATGATGTTTAAATGAGAGAAGAGGCTCTGTAACTTTATTTGCGCAACACATTTTGTACACAGGGTAATTAAAAATGGCTGACTATAAGAATAAAACAGCATACAATGAAGAATAAAATTCAGATTTCCAAATAAAAATAGACAGTGCTGCTGTTTGACACATACAATTTTATTCATCTGTGAAGTTACAGTTTTTGTTTGAATGTGTTTACCTCCATTGCTGTTGTCATATGGATAACTGGCCACCAGAGCTCCTCCGTGAAGGTTTGCAGAAAGGACGAAACTCTCAGTCCTCAACCAGCCAATCACAGCCCTGACCTGTAACGCATCCAGTGATGTTTTGTATACTTTTTGATACTTCTGCTCTTCGATTTTAGACAGATTTTGAATGCAGGATTTGCACTTATACTGGAGTATTTTTACATGGCTGACCAACCTCTGCCTCTCTCTTCTCCTCATCGAGCCGTGATTGCCGTCGGAGACCAGCGAAAGCATCAGGGAAGTTCCTGTTCAGATCGATGCCATTTTGGTTGAACCTGAAATAGATGGACAGACATACACATTGTTTACGCTGAGATGACACAGACACTCTCTGGTTCCAGTTTTGGAGTATGTGCTGAGGGTCCTGTGAGCAAGGCACTCATGTTGACAGCCATTTCCCACGATCCTCTGAGTGTACCCAGGAAGTGAGTGTCTCTTTATTTATACAGGGGAGTTTATGATTAAAAACAAACAAACAAACACTGGGAGAATGTAAACAGACAAAAAAAAAAAAAAAGACAAGTGAATTAGTAATGTTTAAGCTAAGGTCAAAGGTCATTGAGCGACCTCACAAGCTGCTGACTCATAGATATATATACACATCTTCTTATAAGGTTATTTATTTATTTTATTATGTATGTATTCACACATACACATGTTTGAACCTGTTTATTTTTTAACAAGACTGTGAACGGATGTGTCCCCACAATGTCCAAACACTGTCACAAATACAGGAGTCTTTAGAAGAAGTCAAAACACTCATTAGATACTTAGAGTTTTTACTGTTACTGTAATGTGTATGTGTGTGATATAGATCAACAGTGTGCGTCTGGTTTCCTGCTTATCAGAGTGTTTTGGGCGTTGGAGCGTCACATGGTTTAGGCTATACTCAGCAAGCATGTCGGCTTTGAGTGTGTTTATCCTCCTGAAGTCTTTAACATCTTGTTTTGACATTTGGTCTGACAAACACAGACACACAGAGAGACACACACACACGTTTTGGAGACTGACATGTACTGTGGCACAACCTAAGCTGATCCATCTGCTTCTTAAACTTCTTAAGGACCCGGTGAAATAATACATACATTTTAAATTCTTATCCTGTGCTGCTCTGTTATCTGTCAGAAAGATCATTTTTGATTATCTATATACCAGAATCTGTCTTTTTTCCTGTAAAACATTACAAATACTATCATTGTCAATATAGCTCATGTGTCATAGTGGATAGAAGAGTGATATCAAGGCTCAGAGTTGTGTGTTTGGACACGCCGTCAACAACTTTGTTTATGTTTAGGGGGATTAAAATAATTAATAGAGTTGAATAACATCCAGTTTAAAATTAATCCAAAAGAATATATTTAGAGCATCATGGATGGTGTTGAGTATCTGAGACCAGATGTTTTTGGCTTTCACAGTCATTACTTGAGAGTGACTACCACTCTACACAGTCAACTTTTTGTTGATGATTGAAATGATTGAAACGATGCTTTGCCCACAAATTATTTTCACTCAGATATCCGTCACATTTTAGAAACTAAAAATGCTTCAACTGCTGTATCACTCAGCTGTTTACACTCCTGACTTTCACCTTAAATTTAATCTCACTGGAAAAGCGTTTGTATCAAGTATTCCCTCTCTTTTACCTCTCTTTTTGGTCTCCACCACCTAAAGGAACTATTTCATTGTTTAGTTGCTAAATGCTCCACTGTGTTCATCATCTGGTCTCTAACTGTGTCTGCTGTACCTGAGCTGGTAGAGCACAGTAGCTTTGTCAGAGCTTGTTTGATGAAAAACAGCTGACACAGAACAAAAAATGGTAAACGCATCAAAATGTGTGTGTCTCTACCTGCCCTGGCTGTACTGGCAGTGTGTGCCTGCATCATCAAAGCCATCGGGGTTCATTGACGGGAGGATGTGGATGCGGGTGCTATTCAATAACTGCAACGACCATGTTTCGTTGTTTCGGTAACCACGCACCAGGTCATCGATTAGCTGGAGCAGCAACACACGGCCGAGAACCTGCACAAACACAAAATCATGTTTTAATCACTTCAGAGGACATTGCAGTGACTTACATTCTCTACTGCTCGCCTAAACCTAACCTCAAACCAAGAGTTCACCCTAAAATTTAACTTTACATCAATGAGATTTGCTTTTTGTCCCCACAATGTGACTGTGCTATGTCCTCCCTTCATGAGTAATATAAACACACACACACTACTTTTGGTTAATTAAAACTGACCAAAAGTAGAGACTTAAAGGGATAAATGTGACTGATTTTTCTAAGGTTAATTTGATTAAAAGCTGAA
Source organism: Lates calcarifer (assembly GCF_001640805.2). Classification (NCBI taxonomy): domain Eukaryota; kingdom Metazoa; phylum Chordata; class Actinopteri; family Centropomidae; genus Lates; species Lates calcarifer. The sequence continues at coordinate 12,867,770 of NC_066850.1, forward strand.
TGAAGTCTGGTACTTTAGCATGAACACAAACTACTGCCAGACTTCCTCTTGTCACTGCTGCTCAGTTTCAAACTTTCATTTATTTCCACCCAACATCAGGTTTTTTTCTGTTGACATGACATGACATTGCCGCTCGATGAGCCTGCATGTTCCCTCCTGATGGAAAGAGCAGGGGAGGAGGTGATGCTGTGAGTCAGCGAGGAATTGAAACGCAATCTAAGAGACGAGTTAGGGGCTGTTTTTCTGAGGCAGATGACTGATTGGACAGTGGGGAGAGAATTAAAAAAAAAACTTTGTGAATGAATGGGAGCCTCAGGAGGGAGAAAGAGAGAAGGGTGGGAAAGGTGAAAAGGTGTGTGCGTGTACAAAGACGCCACACACACACACACGTTAGGACTAGCACTGCCTCTGGCCATCATTTTGTTTTCCTCCATCACTTGTCTAAACTGTCTCCCTCTGTTCTCTCTCTACTGCCGTCACACAGAAACACACCCATTTCTGCTTCAGTACCTTATAGAATAAAGTCTGGTGATGTTCTGTATTTTCCAATTGTGAATGAATCCAATGAAAATAATGACAACAATGAACTTCTCTCAGTAACAAGTATTTTGTGTGTGGTCATGTGTGATCTTATTCCTGTGTGTTGAAGAGCTCCATTGTTCAAAAACATATCACAGTTGCCACAGTCACACATTCACCCAAACATTCACTACACCACCAAATGTGGATTAACACGCTGCTGAAATTAATCCCCAACAAATGCACTATTTACTCCTGGTTGTCAAAAACTACAGCGAGCAGTAGTAAATTACTGAGCATTTTTTTTTTTTTTAATAAATAAACTACATATTAATGTGTTTTAAAAGGAAGCAGTTTTAAGTTTTGCTATTGCTACATAGATAATGTTGGCATTAACAACTGTCCATTGATGCCATGTCATATCAGATTAGGCAAATGAACACTGCTGTTCTGCTCACATATACAGTGATCACCTTGTTTAGCTTGTTACAAACCTAATGACAAGCTGAAACCATCAAAGACTGGACAAACCACACATTAAGATTATTTTCACCAAAAACTTCAAAGTCAGGAAAGAGTAATAAGCTTACGATGACATGAGACAACAAAATGAACCACTGGTCTGGAGACAAATGCTCAAATCCCACGAGAACGCCAATTACCATGTGCTATTGTACCAAAACAAACACAGATGACAACCAGCTGCTTGTATTGTTTATATGCAGTGTCATTTGTGCTGAAGAGGCCAAAAAAAAGGACAAAAAAAGCTCAGAGGAAACTGGAGCTGAGAGAACTTTACAAAACAAAGCTAAGCAGGCTTAGCAAAGCAGGTAAAGCTGCTGGAATACCACTGCCTGCATCTGTTTGTTTGTGTTATTGTGTGACTTTCAGTGGTGGAGGAAATATTCAGATCCCTTACATCAGTAAAAGTACCACATAATAACACAGATCAACTAATAGATGGAGGCAGTGGTATTCCAGCAGCTCCTGTGTTCTGCTCTGTAAAATGACTGAATGTTTTTGTCAATGGAGTCTGGTAGCGATATATATGATGGATAGGATTCCTACAGAGAGAGTAAGAGTAATAGAGTAAGATCCTTTTTGTTTAACCTGAAACATCATTATACATCACTGCCAGACTCCATTGTTGAAAAATGTCATTTTACAGTGTATTACAATAGCTGCTTTTAATGATAAAAAGTATTGATATCTTTAATTCCAGTGTTACTTGAGATCTAAGTGAAATTTTGTGGTATCATCCACCTGAACTGTCACTGATTGGAAACTGACTGATCAGCAGTAGGAAGATAGGAACAGTTTTTTGTCCAGGTTCGAGCAAGTTTAGACAACAAGATTAAACCAGTCCACTGCTGTTTATGTTGGTGTGCATTAGCAGATATAAGCTAATGTTCAGTGCTGCATTGAGCACAGGTGGGCCTCACTCAGATCAAAGGGTCAGTTAAGATCTCCTCAGAAACAATAACAGAGTCAAACACAGAAGAGCCTGTGTACAGTTTCCTTAGAAAACACAGGAAACCCGGCTCGCCCTCATTTCCTCCTGGCCACACACACATACAACAAGACCCTCACAAATTTAGAAAACAAGACTGATACAGTGAGCAGATAAGTGTTGAAAGGCCGAGGGTGCGTGCGGTTATGTCACTCGTCACTCTATCAGCTCTGACAGTTTCTGGGAAGTTGTTGTAGTTTCTTTATTAAAAAAAATTACGCCACAGGCCACAAAAGTTCTCATCTCAAATAGAGACCTGGCCAACTAACCCAGGTCAAGAACAATATTTTTGTCACGTTTTTCTTGCTAGATACTGTATGGATGTATCCACTTAATTTCTTGTACATACATTCATTATTACACAGACTTAAGACTGACAAATGGATTTAGATTTGACAACAGTATATAATATTTTGCTGTCACATGCGACTAAGGCATAAGTGCTTCATACATTCGGATATGTCCTGAAGCAAAAAATATGATAGATTCAGTGGGTCAGACACTGCTCATTGTGTCCTGGAGTTGTTTACTTCTGCCTTACATGTTATTCTTGTATATTAGGACACCTAAGGACACCTGTATTACAACTTACAAAACAAAAGTAGGCTAGCTGAGGCTTAAAGGAAATCTCATTAATTTTGCAGATATCATAACAAACTATAATTTTGACCTGAGGCTAGATGCAAAGTCTGAGGATCACTGATGTGATAATTAATTCTGAGGGAACCATGAATGCCTGTACCAAGATTCATGACAACCCATCTCATAGCCATTAAAACATTTCACTCAAAGCCACACGAAAAGTCAGGGGATTGCGAAAGTGATCAGAAATCATCCTCTGGGGACCATAAACACCTGCACCAAATTTCACACCAACCCACCTGGCAGCTGTTCAGATATTTCAGCCTGGCCTAAAGTGGCGGGCCGACTGCATGAGTGACATTTCCAGCCATTGTACTGGTGTGCTGCTAGCGTGGCTGAAAAAATATACAAATAAAGTTTATATCTATATCAACAGGGCTCAGGGTGAAAATGCGAGTTTTACATGTAAGTTTGATGTGAGCAGATTAAAGAAAGGTCAACTGCAGCAGACTGACTGACTGTTTATCAGTGAGAGGAGTGAGTGGTGTCTGTTTACATTTAAATCAGCGTTGTTCAAGCAGAGATTGAAGCTGCTGAGAGACATCTGTTTGACTTGACATTACTAAACATGCCCAGGATCAGTGATATTAGCCAGTAAAATCTAACACATACAGAATGATTATTTTCCAACAAGACAAACTGTATTCATGCTACTGACTGAACAACACTATGTCGGAAAGAGAGATAAGCGTTTTGCTTTTTGGCTCATCAGGACATGGATGACCTCCTCAGTCATGTGACCTGTTTCCCTCTTTCTGAAGGTTTAATTTTCTGTCGTGCTGTGGATGTTGTTGCTTCCTGTGTCGCAAATGTGGCTAAACAACATGGTTTCCCATCAGAGGCCAGGATGTATAAATGGTATGTGCGTACAAAGACTATGCATACGCCTTTTCCAACACAAACAGCAGTATTTGAAAAACAGACTGTGCTGCAAGAATGCGTCTACAACATCACACCCATATATGATAGCATAATATGTGATTTTGACATCATGGGCATTTCCATATCCAGTAGAAAATTCACAGGATGACTGAAAACCTACTGGTGGCAATAAATAAAAAGTCAGAGAATCACTAAAACCAGTAAGATTGATCCCCTGGGAACCGTGAATACCTGTCCAAAAGGTTATAGCATTCCGTCAAGTAAATTTCCATATATACTATGTATCCAGCAGAGATTTCAAAGAATAAGCAACAACTTTGACAACTGGTGGCACTAAAGAAAAAAGTCAGAGGATCACCAAAGCCAGTAGATCTTCTGGGAACCATGAATATCTGTACAAAATCTTGCAGAAATTAAACCATCAGATGTTCTAGTATTTCAGTCTGAACCACACTGGTGGACTGACCATAAAAATGTCCACATTTCAACTGTTCCCTAATCAGTTATAATGATCCATTTTAACCATTTATACATTAACTTCAGGTAATTACAACTAACTATAACTGTAACTATTCATCTATTATTTTTATTATATGTCAACATTTTATCCAATACTTATGGCAGGATAAGTTATTTTAAGGAAGTTCAGACTTCTTTAAGCTGGTTTTCACACACACACAACTGCAAAAGGTCCTGTTCTGTGTCATCAAATCGTAATTTCTATTCTGAGCATCAGCTGAGCTACTTCACAATCTTTCCACATATAGTAACCCTCTCCTACTGCTATAGGGAACCATGGTAGGATGAGGATTAAATATAATAGAATATAATAGAATGTGCCTCACTGCTTCACCTCTGAGACCACATGAGGTTATTAAGTCTGTTTGTTGTGCTCACAGGGAATAAACTCCAGATACAGTCAAAGTTATTTTCTGGGAACTGCTCACATAAACACAAACAACAGACAACAATCTCAACACAACACCTTTTCAACTTTTCCACTGAGGCTACATTCCTGCTGTTATAACGTCTGTGTGCTGATGCAGTGAAAAGGCCTTTTTCTGGAAGTTTCCTCTGAACTGACACACTCCACTGACTCTGTTTGCTGACTCTGAGTGTGTGTGTGTGTGTGTGTGTGTGTGTGTGTGTGTGTGTGTGTGTGTGTGTGTGTGTATGTCTGTGTGTCCAGGCGTGACTTGTCTATTTAAGGACATTTCCATTGACTTTCACACACATACGGCGTGATCAGCCTTGACCGTAACCACAGCAACCAGATGCTGGTCAGGGGTCGCTGAGAGTTTCCTTCACACTGTTTTTAATGGACATTTATCCACGTTTATTCTGTCTCATACCTCATTTACATATGGCATTAAAAGGCATTTTGGGTGATCAGATTACAGCCAGATAGTGCTCGACTATATGAAACTACAGGTGTAAGCACACCTGAGATGCATCCCGTCGGTCAAACCACCTCTGGAGGTGCTCAGGTACGCATTGTGACCACATTAATTAAACTCTATATTAATAGTTTTAATGTTTCCTATCTCATTGCATCAAACAAGTTTTCCATCTGCTGTTTAGTTTGTCATTGATTTTCCCATGATGATAACCTAACTGTTGCAGATGACAGCAATGCAGAACTGCTGTTACCACATTGATAAAGCTGTTCCAGGATCTGCATCAAAGCTTAACCTGTTATTACCTCTCCCCAGTCCTTCTGCAGGAAGTGACAAGTTCAGAGCTTTGACAGTAAACATTAACCGCACAAACTAACATATTAACCCATAAATGCAGAGGTGTATTCATTCCTACATACATCAGGTTTTTAGCAACACCACACACAACATTGCTATTGCCTATTACCGCATACTGAAAAGTTACACTCCTACATACCTCATGTTTAGAGATTTTAGAGCTTTTAACTGAATGAAAAGAATGAATTAGACAGACTGTAACATAGTCCCTAGCTGCTAAAGATTGGAGGTTTTCTTTTGAAGGTTAATAAAAGCATGTGAGTTGGTTTGACTGAACCCTCATTCTTAGAAAGAAGACTGGGGGTCTACAGCAATACTCATAGCTCTGTGAGGCACAATGGTACTTTGAATATGCTGATTTTTAGCAGCCCTAACGTTGACCCTACTCACCATCTTAGTTTAGCATGTTAGCATGATTAAATTTGTTAATGTGAACTAGCTGAAGCTTTGTTTTTACAGGTATAAGTATACCTGAGTATGAGCTCTTTTTTTGTCTCTGCAGCTGCTGCTTTCTTGTTCATGAATCCATGGAATTGTTTCCTAATGTTGACTTATGTTTTAATGTTGACTCAGTGTACTGTCTGTATCCATCTGAGGATAATACAGATCAACACACACACACACACACACACACACACACACACACACACACACACACACACACACACACAGAGTCTGTTGTCTGAACACAAAAGTGAGTATGGTGTGTGTCTGACTTTGAATGGCTTATGTTGATCTCTTTAGTCTCCTTTTATTCCCACTTCCTGTCAGCAGGGAGGGGTCCTGTCGTATGTGTGTGTGTGTCTCACCTCGTTTCCATGCATGTTAGCCACATATTTGAACTCTGGGGTGCCGACTGTGTGACGATGAGGACTGAGACCCAGAGCCAACACCCACAGCTGCTGACCTGAGAGAAACAGGAAGTAAACTCAGTTTTTTTCATTCATAAAAGTGACATTTTGTAGAGCTCATTATTTTTGTGCAGGAATCTACTAAGGAAAACATTTTGCTGAGATGTTTCCTGGTGAGAACAAGACTCTGCATGAAGCTGAATTAACTGCAGTTGGGTGTTGTTGAGCTATAAACCAACACCTGAGACTTTTAGCTGGTTTGGAATTGGCTCAGTCCACCTCACCAGTGATGCTAAACATTCAGAAGAAACAGACCTTAAAGCTGCAACAGTCAGTATTTCTTTTGTATGAATCATAGGTAAAATTATGATGTGTAATGTGAAAGGCGTTGCATGCAATGACAAACCCACAATTTAGACTTTACCTCCACCATTACCACCATTATTACCTGGTGTTTACAGGCTTTGTACAAACTGCAGGCAAATCAGATTCAGATCTTTAGGAACAGACTGTCCGCACTTATTTGCAAGTGTCAGTAACTACGTTAGCTACGGTCACTCGACTTCGTGTCATCCTTGTGTGTCTCATTGTGAGTGACTCAAAAGACAGTGAAATCTGACCTGAGCAGCCAGAGCATCGAGACACACTCTAGAGATCCATTTGGAAACATATTTAAAACCACCTCCAATCCAAGATTTACTGTCCAGACTTTCTAAAATCAATCTGGATTTGCCAAAAGATAGATAAGAACTGTTGCTGTTGAAAAAGAAATAACTTGGTTTGGTATTTCATGGTATGGGAATGTTATTTGTTTTGCAGATGTTTTGGTCATAGCCCAAAGTATTGGACAAATTTCAATTCTGATGACCAAAATCCAACCACCAGTTCTCTAGAGACGGTTCACCAACATCCAAAAATGTCAACCTGCTGCTGGCACTAAGAGAAAAATCTGAGGATTGTGATGATTGATCCTGTGGGCATGTTGATTATCTGTAGCAAATTTCATAACGATTCATCCCAAAAATATAAAATAACAGAAAGTAAGATTAATACACAGAAATATAACAGGTGAATTAAAACAAATTTTGGCTCATGTCACACAAATTGAGAAAGGTCATATAAGGTCATTTCTGGTTAATATCTTTGTTTGGGTTTGAGTCATAATGTCCATCCATCCATCCATTATCTATACCGCTTATACGTTAAGGGTCACAGGGGGCTGGAGCATATCCCAGCTGTCATTGGGCAGGGAGTCATCATGTGTTAGAAATCTTTTCTATCATTGCACTGGACAGAATATTTCTTCATTCAGCTGACTGATAAGTCTTTGAGGATTCTGTCATTGTGAAATGACCCTCTGTCTTTTAAAGGTTTCCCTGAGCACTGAGACTTCAACTCACACGCTCACACTGTGACCTCGACTACTCTTAGTCAAAATACAACCACACAAATTCTATTTTTCTCCACTGCCATGACTGACTTCACTAAACAGCCAAATACTTTAATTAGATTGTGAAAGTTTAAAGGCCTCTAATGGAGGCAGGAGTTGGTGCTAGTGCAGATTTTTCAGTGGAGTAAAAATGTCCATGCACACAACCTACAGGTAACTATATCAGTGCTGCAGATGAATGAATGAAGCTCTGCAGGTCTCGGCAAGTCTGTAACACACACACATGCACATACACACACGCGGTGAAGTAAACTTGGGTAAACTGTGAAAGACTCATCACAGCAACATGAGGGAAAAACTGGCAAGCTACAGACAGACAAGGAGGTAACACACACCCACCTAAAAAACAAAAAAACACAACACACAAGTTGGACGCAGGCCAGCTGGTGTCCTAGATTAGCTCAGATTAGCCCTGTGTGTGTGTGTCTGTGATTAGCCAGATTAAGCCGTCCAAGATTAAATTTAACCTCAGTTTGCAGTCCTGTTGTATGATACAGACACACACTCAGTCAGTGTCATGGTTGCTACAGTGACTGATAATTTAACAGTCAACTGTCATCTCCTAGGTATGTGTGTGTGTGTGTTTGTGTAGGTGTGTATAAAGTAATCCTCCTCCGTCTCTCAATGTAAAATTCTGATTTTAAAATGAGAGGTAGCTACCTGAATGTTTTGTTCACTGATCCTTGGAGGAACATCAATTTCCAAGAAATGCTATTTATGTGTATGACAAATCCCCAAGGACATTTTGCGTGTCATATCTAAACAATTTGAGTTTTTCATGTGTGATTTAAAATCATATTGGTCAGGGTTAAGGAAACAGATGTTACCTCTGACAGACTGGCCGATGCTGTACAGGTGTGTGATGTCAGGGTTGGAGGCGTTGATCTGGCGGAGGTACTGTTCGATCTCATGGTTGTTGTGGTAGCGAAACTCCAGCGCTGAGGCAGGGGTGAGGATGAGGAGGGGGAGGAAGAAGACGAGGAGGAGGAGGAGTGATGACATCACTGCAGTGTGACCTGCAGGAGGAGAAAGCAGAAAGTCAACAACAACAATAACAACTAGTGTGAAGCTGAAAGTTCTTCTGCACTCATCATCTTAACTAGAGTCTTTGGGGGAGTGAGATCGAAGTTAACAGCTGCATAGAGACAAAAACAACGTATTAATTAAACCTATCAGCAGAAATAAACTGATGAATTCACTGATGAATTCAGATACGACTGCTCCGTCTGAACACGTACAACTTGACCAAATGTTGATTTAAAATGTATTTTTTCTGCTCTGGTGTGTAACTAACAGGAACTGGACCTCTGTGCTCTGCATGTCTGTGTCCTGAGGCTGCAGCCTCCTGAGTCACTGGGCAGTTTCTGCTCAGGAATTTAAGCTCATGTGCAAAACTGTAATTACAGTTGAGTGCAGCCGTTTGTGGTGTCTGTAGATCCCTTCAGGAACGCTGTCAGCCTCAGAGGGTGGTTAGATGAGTTTATAGATAGGGATAGGGATGCTGTTGCTGCCTATGAAGTTATGGATCACTGTTCTTTCAGTAAGCCTTCACTGTGTAAGTTTCTGTGAACTAACCTGGGGCTTTAGTTTAATTTGTATAAGCTGATTTTATTCTGGCACTGAGTCAAATTAAATGAGTTAAATCTCAAGTGATCTAATTTGAATGGGTTATATTTACTTCATTGTGTTCAGGCTTCATCTCAGTTCAGCCAGACAGTTACCACCAGCAAACATTGCAAAGCTGTATAATGATCTAATGAATGTCCTCCAGTAATGACATATTAAGATAAACAGCTTAATAAAACAATATAGAAACGTCAATGTTTCCACAAACTCAGCTGAGGCTGTAACTTAGTTCAAAAGTTAATTTTAGTAAAGTAAAGCTTAGTTTGATCTTTCGTAGCGGTCCAGTGGTTCTGATACCGAGATTGATGTCCATGGTCTCATATCGCGATATGTGAACCAGATGGGCTTTGTAAAGCTCACAACAAAGATTGGTCTGGTCATTACTGAGACAGAGTTAAGTTTTGATAAACAGAGCTGGGTTAAAAGTAAGTAAGGTCATTTGTATGGAACCTCTCTCAGATACAACATCACAAAGTACTTTACATCACAAGATTAAATGCTCAATTAAAAACAATATCAAAAATAGTAGTGATTAAAATCACAAGTATTTCTTAGAAGTTGTACCAAAAAATCCAATAAGAGGCGAATAAATAAACGCTTTCAGCTGCTTCATTAAGGTTTTGTTGATTTCAGTTTAACTTCATTCTCTATGTTGAGTTTGCCTTTGTTCAGTTTTACAGAGAAATCTTAAAAGCTAATGAAATAAAGTCAGTTCATATACAGTAACATATATTGAAACCATTAACATGAAAATAAGAACAATATTTAATAAAATATTGTGGAAACAAACTGATTTATAGGAAAAGTCTAGAAGAAAACTATCACACCACAGGGATGTGACTGAATATTGTAGAAACACTTAAACTGCAGGAGATAACGCATCATTATCATGGCTTCTACAGCAGTTACAGATCTGACAGGAATATTATGTAAACAGAAAGTTAAAAGTTACACCTCTCTATATATCTGGACTTTACTGGAGCATAACAGAAAAACTATGGAAATGTTTCTAAAGCAGTACTGCGCTGATCGCCGATCGATTATTAGCCGTTAACGGACCCTCAGATCGATACCGACAGTCGGAGGTCTTACCTTTCTGCCGCCTGCCGGTCCTCCGAAGCCGAATTCGAACCACACCGGAATGACGAGCCTCCAGGTCCTGCGGAGGAGAGACAGTTTAAAGAGGAGTCTGTTTCTGTCTGTCGCCTCTTTGAATGAATGTTACTTATTCATCAGCGGGTCTCCCTGTTTGTCTCCGGGAGGGGCGGAGTTTATAGAAGTTAGTGTGTGTGTGTTGGGCGCAAACACACATTCAACAGTCATTCATTCATTCAGTTTAGACAGAAAAGGCTCCTATTCTGAACAAATGTGTGCTTTACCTCATTCACATTCAAGTTTAAGTTCGTTTATGTTTCTCATTGGACTCTATGATATTGATCCATAGACACAGAAACAGGAAATTAAATTAAAATTAATTACAGATTACATCTTATTTTATGCAATGAGGTAAAAAACAAATAAACAAACAAAACAAGTGCTGACGTTTTCCTTCCAATTTGGGTCTTAAAGAGGTTGTAAGGGCCTTGAGGAAGTTTGTAAGGGTCTTTGAAAAGGTTGTAGACTTCGAATATGTTTAAGGCTGCTGTTATCGAATTCCTGGAGGATGTTTTAGTCACTGAGGAGGTTGTATCACATCTTAAGGAAGCTGTAGGGACCTTCAGAAGGTTTTAAGAGTCCTTGAAGATGCTGCAGGAGGTTGCATGAGTCATTGAGGAGGTTTTAAGGGTACCTGAAGAAGCTGTGGTCCTTCAAGAGAGCATAGGTAGACAAAACAGATTGGTTGTAGGTACTTTGAAGAGATTGTATGGGTCATTGAAGATGTTGTCTTGAGGAGGCTGTAGAGTTCCATAAGGTCCTTGAAGAGAATGTAGGGGTGCTTGAAGAAGTGATTGATGTATGGATCGTTAAGGAGGTTGGAGGGATACTTGAGGAGGTTAGGGACCATGAAGAAGTTGTTTCGGTGACTGGAGAGGTTATAAGTGACTGAAAAGGCCATAGTCCTTGTGGAAGTTGGGTGTAAATTAACTGTTTAAAGACTTAAATCCTTAATTTAGTGACAGACTAACATAAAGAGTTTCCCTTTGGTCTAATGAAAGTTACACAGTTACAACCAGTTAAAACCAGCTTGATTATATCAAGTTTGCATGGACATTGAAGAACTCTACTTCGCTGTTCCCCAGTGGCAGTATTAAAAAAAATACACTACAGCAGTTAAAAGCACCAAGCAAAACCTCTAATTTGAAAAAAATGATTTGAAAGATACTATAATCAGTATGAAAACTTCTCACTTTGCCTTTTAGCTTCTAATCCTACCAATTTATATGTTATTCCTATTTATTACATTAGATGGATTTATTTAACTTTTTTTAATATATTATTTTTACATTTAAGTTTTGAAAGTATTTTGGTTTAGCATTTTAAATCTTACATGTATTGTTCTGCTGTGATGTTTGGTTACTGTCATGTTTTTGTTAAACAATACATGCTTTAAAGGGAGTTGCATATATTTTTGTGTTGAATTTCTATGTGTCAACTACCCTTATCTTGCAAAAGTAAAAAAATGTATACATTTTCTCATGAGATTCAGGAGTTATGAGCACTTTTTTTAATTTACCCTAAAACCACAACACAATTATAAATCTCACCCAAACTATCACTTACCTCAATCTGATCCAGTTTCCATGTGATCTCAACACTAAAACATAAACATTTTTAATTATAATGCATTTAAACTCTCCAGTTTCCAGCCCACAGATCCCCTGCCCATAACTGTTGGGATCCAGAATTTAAACACACTTTTTGGTAAGACTGAAAACAATTGTAAAGAATCTGTGACAGAGGAAATTAGTCTCACTCTGACAGCAGTGTCAGTCACTTAAAAAAACAGCTGAAAGTGGTCAAGAAGCTTCAGAAACACCAGGTTGGTTTTATGGTGTTTTAGTGCCATCTGCTGGTGGCAACTCCAAACTACAACACAACAAACATCATCATAGCCCACACACACAAAAAAAAATTTTTTTAGGCTACATACCTAACACATAAAAATATATAAAGAGATTCCTTGGGTCCTTGAGGAATTCTTTGAAAAAGTTGCGGGGAATTTGAAGAAGTTGTAGGTGTTCTTTGAAATCTGATGGGGGACAAAAGGAAGTTGTTGGGGTATTTGTGAATGTTTCCATGGTTGTTAGGGAGGTTGTAGGAGTCCTTTGAAACATTGACAGGTCCTTGAAAATTTGTAGAGCTGCTTGAGGAAAATGCAGTGAACCATGAGTTGGCCGCAGTGGTCCTGAATAATCTTACTGTGGTCCTTGAGGAAGTTGCAAGGTCATGGGGTGCTTGAGAAGGTTTCAGGTTTCCTTGAAGAGGTTTTAGTTCTAGCAAGGAGTCTTTTGGAGGTTGTGTGTGGAGTATTTGAGGAGGATGAAAGTTTGATAAACTGGAAAAAATAAAACAAATGTCAGTTCATAAAGTTTTTAAATGTTAGTACAAAACTGCACAGAACATTAACTTTTTGTATCCTAGGTGCTAAAACACTGCATGCTCAGCATTAGTGGAAACATGTTAATACATATAAAGGAGCAATAAGCGGAGCTGCTAAACTTCAGTATCTTTTTTCTCTCTCCATTGTATCAAAGTTGAAATTTCTTTTACTCTGTGTCAGATGTAGTTTTCTGTGTTTTCAGCTTACGCTTGCATTAAAGTAAACCGACAGCAGTGAAAGTGTTTTTAATCCCGCATCTTGTACATCGAAGGTAATAATGTCGGAGTAATTGTGGCTCGGGGAGCTGGCTGGCTGATTGACAGCTCATTTAAAACAGACACGGTCAAGGAGATGAGAGGCGAGGTTCAGAAACAGGAAGTTAATGAAGCTGGAGGAGTGAATGACAGGTACAACATCACTGTTAGACTCATCTGTCTCTGTGTAATTGAAACCTCATTTAGTACTACATGTTCATGCTGATTCACCCATTTTCTTTGAAACCATACACTACTATACAAAAGCCTCAATTTACCTGAAAACAAAGAATGAGAGAGAAATAAATTGAGCATAGGGAAATAATCTGTTGTAGATGGCCTTGAAGAGGTTTTATGGCAATGGAAATAGTTCTACATTCTACCTTGGTTGTGTCAAAATGATGGGTTTGGTGGAAAAGTCAGGGCAAGTCAGATTCAGCCTCTGGGCACCATGAATGCCTGCAGAAAATGTAATAGCAATCTGTCCAGTTTTTGTTGAGATATTTCAATCTGAACCAATTGGTCACCAGACAGATCATTCGAGCCATGCTGCTTCCTTCTGTATTTATGCTGCGTTCATGTCATATGGGAAGAAACTAATGATGGGAAAGGTTGACCCAGCTCTAAACTCTCGATCCATGGAGATTCTTCTGTTTCAAAGATTGATGTGTATTTATGTTGAATGTCAAAAACAGCAGTTGGCCAGACAGCGTTATGAACATGTAACTTATAATGTTTATTTGACCATCAACTAATATAAACTAGACAGGTTGACAATGTGGACGTCTGCATCTGCATAGGTGTGTGTGTAGGACCTAAAACACCTGACTACATTTTTTGGCATAACTGAATACAAGTTAATTGCATCTCCAGACATCTTTACAGCAGACCTGAACTTTGGAGAAAAATCAGAATCAGAAAGACTGAAGTCTGCAACAGTTCAAGTTTATCAGCCTCCAAGAGAACTGTGGGTTTTACATTTTACTGTATGTCATGTTTTACTTCTACAAGAGAAAAGGCTGCAGTGATGAGGACTTCTCCTTAGACTAATGGATCTCAAGGAAACTTTCCGAACAAGACGAGTGTCTAAGTCTTTTTCTTTTCTTTTCCTGTGTTTGTTAAATTAAGATTTGCTTGAGGTATGGTTACTAAGTCATGTACTGATTATTTGCAAAGCAAACACAGAGAAGACAGCAAAGAAAGACAAGAGTGACAGGTTGAGAGAAGGTAACTGTAGAGGGTGGAGTTTAATTGCATGCTTTCAGATTAGCCTATTCATAGGCTAAACTGTGAAAGCATATGTCAAGTTGTAAAAGCATGTATGAGCATAGCATCACAGCTCACAGGGACAATGTTAACCTGCTAATGTGTACTAGATACAGTTGCTTAAAAAGCTGTTTAAATGAGCCACTTTGAAGCTGAAGAAGACACATGCTTGAGAAATGTTATCTGTTGTCATCTTAAATTTGCGTCAAAGTACTGACAATTGAGAGAGCAAGAAAAAAAGAAAACCATCCATGTAAGCTTAGGAAATCTGTAATGCACAATACTCTACTTCCTTACAGAAGAAACTTCATTTTGCTCTTTGCACCAAACAGAAACTTATAAATCAGTATTTCTGCCAAAGAACTTTATGTAGCTGCCTTTCAAGTCTACACATGTGAGTAATTCATCCTCCAAACAGATATATCAAATAAATTAAAATTAAAACTCAATAGATAACTAATTGTACTGACCTGTGAATGCTAAAGGTCCAGACTGCAGGTTTAGATTTGGGGCGTTGTTTGTCAGGAGGCCAAAATAATATGCTCACCTGTTCTCTACCCTATCTAGTTTCTGAAACACCAGGTGGTGCCAACAGGACACATGGTCAGTGATGAACCCGGGGTAACAGGTGTTTGGGGTCTTAGTTCATCAGACATCCTGTGAATCTACTGAATCTACTGCATTCAAAATTTAACCAACTATGATTTAGCTCCTGAACCTATGAAATCAGAGCTCATCTGAGCAGCTGACAGGATTTTCAGAAAAAAATAATGCCTGACATTAAAGGCTGTGGCTAATTTAACTTGTAAATAATGTTCAATGTTCATGCAGTGATATCTCTGCTCTTGATGCACTCATGGAAAGGTGGGGTGGGTGGTGGAGTCTGGTAGTGATGCATTATTGTGATGTTTGTGGTTAAACAAAAAGGATCTTACTCTTTAATAAAAGGTCTATCTCTGTAGAAATCCTATCCATAATGTTGTCACATGTGACACTTAGAAGACCCAGATATCAAAAATCACCTTTAATCATTTAAATATATAAAGCTTTGTTTTCTGTACATGAAAACCATTTAACGGCTCGGACACACAAAACTATTAATTAGTACTACTATAACTACATTAGCTGCAAAGGTCAGTGCTGCTCAGTAAAGTAACATTGTGTTGCTTTAACAAGTTAGGCCAAAACATTGTATCTTGTGTCATTCAGTAAAACTGATGACAGCTTTGTGTGTAAGTACTATATAGCATCAAAAGAGGCTTTAACCAGTTTGTCACATGTATTGCAGAATAATATAGGTACACTCAGAACTCAGATTTGGTAGCCAGTCAAAACAGCTGCATACAGGTAAGCTTGCGCTATTCTAGATCTCATATGCCATGCTGACAATGTTAACTGCTGATCAGTATTAGATATAGCATGTGCAAAGGCAATGGCAGACTGATGATTTTGAAGTGAAAGGAATATATATACTGCAGTAACAGTCTTTTTTAGCCATTAGACATTATATTTACATTTTTTGAGCTGTAAACTAATGATATGATGTACTGAAACCATCAACACCACCATGTAACAGCCAGCCAGAAATCACTGAATTAGCATACGAGCTGTACACTCACTTTCACAGTCTGATTCTTGCACTAAACTCTGTCTTCTGTCTCTCAGAATCCAGATGAGAAGCTCTGAGTTGATCAAGCTCTTTGCAGTACAGGACATTGTAGGTGACTGGAGTTATTATAATGTAGCACTTAGTGTGACTGAACTAACAAAAATCTAATACAACATACTAGGTTGTTACAAAAACAACGATTAGTTTAATTTCTGCTGATTAACAGGAGAAATAATCAGTGGGGCAGAGTTTCTGCCATCATCACTAGTACCAGGACTGAAGAATGGGTAGAGTTTTTCAGTGAAGGAGCAGTCAGTAAAGGAGTAAAGAAGAGCTGCAGCATCCACATCATAAAAGGAGACCACACCCTCTTCATAATCCACAAACACTCTCACCTTCTCAGGGTAATAATTCACAGAGAGAGGGGCTGGATAGCTAGCAAGTGCAAAGTACTCTTTTCTATCCCTCAGACATATAGTCCAGTAGCCATTCTCAGGGTTTAATGTAATTTCTCCCTTCCTGCTGACTGACTGACTGGCCACTCCCAAAGTCCACCCCGTCTTCCCTTTAACATGAACATCATAGTGAAATCGTCCACAGGAAAAACTCTGCTTTCCCAAGACATTAATTGCAGGCTCAAATCGTTTTGAGTTCTCTGGGAGTTTCTTCCACACATCACCACAGTGTACTTGTTTGCCATCTTCAGACAGGATGAGAGCAGGATGAGCTGTATCAGGATCCAATGTCACATCCACTGCATTCTCCTGGACCCTTTTCAGTTCAGCTTCCTGCAGCTTCTTCATCTCAGTTTTCACTGTGTCTGTCAGCTGATTCACAGCTCTAACCATAGCTGTCCTCATGATTCCATCGTACAAGGCTGGACAAATGCTGATCTTTGTTAAGTCTTTGGTGGGTGGAGCAGCGTTCAGGGACGAGAAAGTCTGGAGGAAGTGGAGGTGGTCTTTAGACCGTGAGAGCCGATCCACTTCGGCTCGCCTCCTCATCAGCTCAGAGATCTCCTGCTCCATCTCTTGGATGAAACTTTTGGCCTGTTTCTCTGTCGCTTTCTGCTTCTCGTCAATCATCCCGATGAGCTCTTTCTGGGCTCGCTCCAAAGACTGAATCAGAGCGGAGAAGACCTGAACACCATTCGCCATCTCTCTGTCTGCAGCTCCACTGCTGAGCTTTGCTGAATTTGTGACCTCCTGAATCTTCAGTTGTCTCTCCTGGATCATTTGCTGTAGTTTAGTGTCTGTTTTCCCAAGCACCATCTTCTTTACTTCATATTCCTCTTTCAGAGAAACTACGTGGTGAAACCTGTGGCTGAAATCTGCGCAGGATTGACATATGGACATTTGTTCATTCTTGCAGTAGAGCTCCAGAGGTTTGTCATGCTTAGTACACCTCCTGTCTGCCGATTTCTCAACTGTATGAAAAGGCTGATGAGTTTTCAGGTTGGACACTGCTTGATGAAGCTTTAGGTCAATTACTAAGTAGATGGTCAGACATGTCAGGCCTAATGCTAACAACAGGCAGGACATGAGGGCTGTCCGTTTAGGTCCAGTGGGAACATCACAAGACACTTCTGGTCTGACAATGTGTTGCTCCCGGCTGCTGCTGGCTTTCTTTCCAGCCGACTGTCTGAACTGAACAGCCATTTCAGATATGAACGTATTGACCCCAAGCTTGTACTTCTTGTCAACATGCTCTTTACACATGGGACACTGGCGGTAGGGGTTAAAATTCAAGTGCTGTGTGATGCAGTTTTTGCAGGAAGTTGTGTCCACATGGTAACGTGACTGGATCAGTGAACACGTCCAGACAGATGCAGCACAAAAGCTGCTCCTCTGTCAACATGTAGCTGGCAGCTGACATGTTGACACTCTGCAACTGAAAGACAAAAGAAATATCAATATCTCTACACATCTCATCTATTGTCTTCCACTGTTGGAACATGGACTCCAGTTTCTGCCCCTGACAACTGACTGTTATTGTAAGTGTCTGACAACATTATGGATAGGAGTCCTACAGAAACAGACCTGTTAATTAAAATTAAAATTATTTTTGTTGAACCCGTAACATCATATATATCAATTATATCACTATATATCACTATCACTAAAACCCCTACTAAAATTTTAACATGACTCTACTTTTCGAAAAAACAAAGCACTAAGAAAGATGAAAAAAATAATAATTTGAAAAAATATGTGTTTTAGAACATCTGTTTTTTATTGCAATTTAAGCAGCTCAAACCCAATGAATAATCATGTAAGAAAAATCATGTAAATATCATAGAAAACAAGTCTTTTCTAGGGAAGACCACAAAGGTAATGAAAATAGCAAATAAGCACTTACTTGATTGATACCCAATTGTACAATAAAAATAGGCATTAATAAATTTGTTCAGAAATTAATTTATTAATCTATAAATTAAACTCCATTATTTATTTATGAATTCATTTATGTATTTTTGAATGATGCACTTATTGACTGTTGAATGTTGTTTTGAGTTGAGAAAAGTTACATGAAACCCCCCCCAACTCAACCTCAAAAATATAACATATCCTAATCTTACAAACACATGTTAAGGACGTCCATCACACTGCAAGCAAAGACTCCCCCAGCGAGTGTTCAATTACAGACACAACAAGCTTTAGCTTCATCTCTGATATCCAACCAGCAAACTTAGTATATCTCAAGAATTATAAACAGAGTCTGATGTGTTTGTTATAGTGACAGCACTTCCTGCTCCAGGAACTGGAATTCATGGGTAATGTACAGTGTTTGGCTGTGTTTCAGTTCGGTGAGTGGGACTACACAGTTGGAGCGCTGGTCAACAGACTTATCAAATCTATTATATATTAAATCTACTATATATTATTTATATTTATTTTGACTGTTTTATGTTGTTTTTAATTTGAACTATTTATTGAATTTGAGTCCACAGATAAAATTCTGAGTCAGGTACGCATGGGGGAACTTCTGCAACAGCAACTGAATGAGTCCTTTAATATTTATTTGTTATATGCCTCAATTTCAGAGACATTACACTAAATAAATGTCACTAACATCTGGAAAGAACAGAGGTGTTCTGTCATATTTGATCTGTAGTCTCTGTTTGTTTGATATGTTATCTATGTATATATGTGTGAAGTACTGACAAATGAGAGAAAGAAAAAAAGAAAACCATCCATGTAAACTTAGGAAATCTGTAAGGCACAATACTCTACTTTTCTGCCAAAGAACTTTATGTAGCTGCCTTTCAAGTCTACACATGTGAGTAATTCATCCTCCAAATACATATTTCAAATGGAATACCACTTAAAACTCAATAGATAACTAATTGTACTGACCTGTGAATGCTAAAGGTCCAGACTGCAGCTTTGTGACTCCTCTGTTTCAGAGATGTAAGCCGTTCTTCCCTTCTCCCTCATTATTCACTACCACTGAAAACAGACTGTCTGTGACATGATGTTGCAGAGCAAGTTTGTCAACCGTGGCTCAACTTGATGTTACACAGATACACAGCACATGAAAACAAAGGGCTTAGATTTGGGGCGTTGTTTGTCAGGAGGCCAAAATAATATGCTTACCTGTTCTCTATCCTCTCTAGTTTCTGAAACACCAGGTGGTGCCAACAGGACACATGGTCAGTGATGAACCTGGGGTAATAGGGTGTTTGGGGTCTTAGTTCATCAGACATCCTCAACGAATCTTCAAATAAATAGTACAAATATTGTTAAAAAAACATTATAACATAGTATCTCAAGGATTAGTAGTAGAAAGTAAATAAAAACACAGTGGTTGCCTTGTTGTGATGTGTCAGTGTAGGTTATTTATGTATTATTATTATTTAGTGTGAAACCAAGTCTACCCTCAAATAGGTGTGTGCAGTTAAAGATGTGCAGTCTGGGAAAATATTTTCACTTTTAAAACACCTCTCTCCAGAAGTAGTGCTGATCTACATGTACAGACACACACACGTACGTACACACACACACACATAAGTACACACACACACACCCAGCCAAGGTGTGTTCATGCTGACACACCCTATCTTAAGGGAGTTTATCATGCATAGTGTCCCGTCTGTCCCATGAAAGTTCAAGTGAATTACACTAATGTTAGCCAGGTAACGTTAACCATGTAGCCAAACAACAAATAGCTGCGCTGTGTCATACCTGTTGCAGCATCTTGCACATGTGAACTGGAGAAGGCGGGGATTGAAACACAGATCGAGCTATAGCTGTCCCGAATATGACCTCCTGTAGATTATAGCATATTATAGATTATAGTATATGGACCAGCAGAAGAATCAATTATTCCAAACTCTGCACAACCAGAACCTGCAGCTCAGAAAGTAACTAAGTACATTTATTCTTACTCTGGATCTCTGTAGGAATCCTATCCCTGAAATTGTCAGATGCTGTTGCTCAGCAAAAGTTATACTGCGTTGCTTTAAATCTATAAAATGCTGTTGCAGTAAAACACTGACAAATGACACGATAAAGGTGTTTTTCTTCTTGTACCTGCACTAATATCAATATTGAGACTGATGTGTGTGTCCCAGTCTGCTACTGGCTGTTAATGCAGATACAACAGCAGTCAGTTAAGTGATGCCACCACATGTTAAGCTGTCATGCAGCCTGTCAGTCAGACTGGTCCTCAGTCCTCTGTATTGTCAGCAGTCAGCACAGTTTCCACTGCAGCTCTTCACATTAATGTTGCATGAAGCCAAAGTCTGTTAAAGCAGATTTACACAATCCCTCTCCTCTGATGGTGGGTGGTATTCTGCAGCTGCCTGCAGCTTCAGGCTCTCTTTTTTTCACTGCTTCTATCTTTCTCTGGTCACATACTATGTTTTTTTCTCAGTCTGCAATTTCACACATTAAACCATCAGCGATAATAATCTAATGATACAATAATAATAAATGTATAGAATTTTTGCATTGAGTACTTGTACTTTTAATACTTTAAGTACATTTTTTCTGACTATACTTGCATACTTTTACTTGAATACATTTTTTAATGCATGACTTTTACTTGTAATAGAGTATTTCTACAGTCTAGTATTAGTACTTTTACTTCATTAAAGGATCTGATTACCTACTCCATCACTGATAATCAGTATCCATTGTGCACGTTTATTTTCTGGGGTGTAATGAACAATGAGACCTTTAGAGGGAGCTAGCATGACTCCAGTCTGTCTCATTCTCAACTAACTTGGTGTCAAAGCTTCACTCTCAGTTCAGAAATAAACATTTGTCATATGCGGCAACATGAAATGTATTTCTGTGTTTGCTGCTGCAATTAAGTAAACTCATTTTAAAGTTTACTTATCATGGTTTCTGCTGCATTCACCGAATTAAATACATTTTTTTTAAAGATTATTTACTGAATTAAACTATATTTATGTATCTTTTTTGGCAGCACCTCCCAGCTATATTTGTACTGTATAACAGTAATTGCTAATGTAGCTAATCAATAAACGTGACCTGTACCCAGATTGAAAACTTTATGTATTGATTTAACAAAAAATAAATACTTAAATTTAGTTTCTGCTAAAATGGACACATGCTCATTATGAGAAATAAAACCAAAATTAGTTTCCTGCAGTACCTTCCACTGTTAAAACTGTCTCTCAACAGCTAGCAACACACATAAAAACACATCTACTGTCTTAACAAGGCAAGAAAAAATATATCAAAGACTTTTCTAATGAAGTGTAAGATTTTTTTTGAATAAGCTCAGCTGATAAGAATGTCCTGTAATCAATCCAAACATGATTTTCTTTGGTATACAAAAGGTGATAGATAAGTTTGGCCTAAAGTAGAAAAGGAGATTAGTTAAACAGCTCTTGTTACCTGTACCTGCAGCTCAACTGTTTGAGTGTTTGACGTTAATAACTTTTGTGGTTTTTCTGTTTCTGGTGATTGAAAACTGAAAGGCAGCTCTGTCTGAGAAAATGGACGACATCAGCCTGAATGTCAACTCACTTTATATACTTTCATGTGGCTTAATTTAGTTTATAACAATGCCTTTCATTTTTTAGGTAAGAAGAAACTAAAATACAGAGTAAAAGTATAACGTAGCATATAATTAAGATGCTCAAGTAAAGTACCTCAGAATTGTAGTTAACCTCATGTTGTCTTCTTCTTCATGTTGGTTTTTGTACAAATTTTATTGCCTTTTTCACGCTATCTGTTTTCCCCTGCTCCCAGTCTTTGTGCTAAGCTAACTGCCTATTGGCTCCATGTAGATTTACAGTCACAGTCACAGTAGAGTCGATCTTCTTATATAACACTCTATGCCAGAAATGTCAAACTTTTCCCTTAAAGATTCATGGTGTATTCTATTGCATCATTAAGCTAAATGTTTTGGAGTAAACATATCATACATACCAGTTTCTTCTTTCATTTTCAGGATGGTGGTAGTTTTAAGTGCTCTGTGGTACTTTTTGATGGTTTGTTGTGCTCTGCAGTATTTCATAGTCAGTCAGCTGCTGAGAGAAAGAGAAAGGAGTGAGTTAAATTGAAATGTTCAGAGCAAATTGGTTGTTTCCTCAAGAGAAATAGAGAAAACAGTGGAAGATGGCAGCGTGTGTTGTGTAATTATTACAGTACATCAACAATCACAGCTGATGGATGATTAATGTTAACAGTATCTGTTGCTAGAGGTGTGCTGTGTGTGTCTGCATGTAATAATTATTATAATGTCGTGCGTGTAAATTTATGAAACTAGCTTCACTCTAATAACCTTCAGCAGTGCTCAGGAGACTCAGTATGGGCAGGAATACACCTAATGAAGTCAAATTATGCTGATCCAGAATAATTTTTTTCAGATTCCTATGTAAATGATTCAAATTCAATTTCTAGTGACGCATATTTAATTCAAGGTGCAGAGAGGAATCAACATCGGGTACAAGAAAAAGAAAACACACTAAAATCAAAACTATATAGAACAGAACTTTAGCACCACTGTTTGGAGAATAAAAGTGATTTATTGAACAAAAATTTCTCAGAACAAAAAATGGCAAAACAAAGGATGAATGGGTGCAGGAAGTGAGGACATTTGGGGGATGATGGGTGAGGGAGGGAAGAGAATGATGCCTTTATACCTTATATGTCTTCAAGAAAAATTGATGTAATATCTGGAGTGAATATTGAAAACCTCTACCAACATTACATTAACAACATTACATTGAAAAAAACAAACAAAAGAAATAGACCTATGATCTCTCTGGACCTTACCAGCACAATGATATCATACTGTTTCAGTTCAAAGTAGCTTTACTGCAAATTGTGTTTTGCAATATGATTAATCGCTGCTGAAGATTACAGTAAATGACATACTAAAATAGTACAAGGCTCCAGACTAACTTTTCCTCTAGTAGCACTAATGCTCCTTACCATGTTAACTATATTAGTAATAAATGCTTTGGTAATAAACAGACAATAACAACATATTATTTAATTTTAAAGGAAAAAGTATTATTAAAAATCTACATGAATTAAAGTTGCCCTTTAATAAGGGAGAAAACAAAGTAATCCTTCACATTTTTGAGAGTGATCCCACTATGTGCAATAAAAAATAATAATCACAAAAAATCACTGGTTAAACAAGGCTTATAGTGAAGTGATCTGAACAGTGATTTGCAGAACTGCCCAAAGTCAGGATAAAGCCACTAACCAGCTGTAGGAATGGGTATCAGAAAGATTTTATCTTTATCCATCCAGACCCTTGTCAGTCTTGCTCAGACTGTTACTGGTTCTTTTTCATTACTAAATAACTGTTTTTTTTTTTTATTTGTAATTTTTTAAAAGAATAAATTCAGAACAGGAGTAGAGTTGAGTCTGAGTGGTCGCTGGTACTGGGAGGTCGAGTGGGAAGGCGAGGTTTATATAGCAGTGATGTATAAAGATATCAGACAGAGAGGGGATGGCACTGATGGCTGTCTTGGGGCGAATGAAAGTGGCCTCTGACACACTGATCCTTCTCCACACTTTCAACTCTACATCCACAGAGCCTCTTTACCCTGCATTTGGGTTTGGGCATGGATTTGGATGCTTTAGTTCCTGAGCGACCCTATGTGAAGTGGAAGACAGCATCCTCTTCTCCCACTGCTGACTGAAGAGTTTTCAGACACTCTGAGAGACTGAATAATCTGTAAATTCATTTCCACTGAGCTTTGATCTCTAAGTTAAAACAATGTAACTTTGCTGTGCAACAGCGCCCTCTGCAGCCACATATGGTAATCAATTCTCCCTGTCAATCTCTTGTCTGGAGCTCTGACTGCGTAGTCCCACTCTGAACTGAAACATAGCTGAACAGTGTGTATTACCCATGATCCTCAGCTTCTGGAGCAGGAAGTGCTGTCGCTGTAACAAGGTGATGAGGCAATATGGTAAAAAAAATTAAACCCTTAATTTCTCAAGCTTGGGGCCAATTGATGATTTTAGTATCTTTTCCTCTGGCAAAATGGAACGCAAATAAAATATAATTGCACCATAAAAACTGGTCTTAAAGGTGCTACATTAAAGTTTTTGCAATTACTACATAGCCAACATTAGCATTGACAGCTGTTTATTTACCAGGACCTTCAGTCATTGTTGCATTTATAAGAGGTTAGAATACATCCTCTGGGGAGAGCTACTTCTTCATCCTCTCATGTTGCAGACTGGACGCTACAGTGACTCACGACTGCAAAGTGGTATTCTAAGATGGGACAAGCTGGGGTTAGCTGGTTAGCATGCTAACTTTAATAGAAGAAAAGAAGTGAAAGTTTGATGCTGAATTCGCAAAATTAACTCAAGACTGGTGAATAAACAGCTATTGAATGTTCGCTGTGTAACAATGGCAAAAGCTCACACACAAAACTTTCTATGAATATACATGTCTAAAAATATTTCGATTTTTTTTTCTTTTGTGCCTTGATTTACCAATTGCAAGGACTGCGATTATTTTCACAACAGGGAATCGTCATTACACTTTTTTTTAGCTGCCTCACAGTTCACACGCAGAGCACTGCAGGAGTAACAGAGCGACAGGCTGTGAACTCTACCACCAAATCTTGTCTTAAATTGATCAAACAACAAAACTGTTGAATTTTGAAACTCTTCGCAGTCTCTGATCCATTAATTTAAGCTGCGTTTTAAGTACTGGTGGAAAACTTTGATGTCCAGCTTATCAGCACATTCATATATAATATCAAAATGGGAAGGGTGTAGCTAATCATACATTAAATCTTGTGTCTCCTTGTTGATCATGAAACACACATTTGTCACCATCACACAGACTTAATTTCTCCCTAGAGAAACATATTTTTTGACTTTGTGTGCAAGACTGTTGAGCAAGAATAATAAAATACCCACACCGCCTGCAAAGCTGTCATCATTAAGCAGATTAAAAAGTACAGGTTGTCCCATACAGCTATGGACTGCCAGCGATAGATGCTTCAACTAAGTAGAAAATTCTGCACACTAATTCATTTGCTCCTGCTGTTTGTGTTTTGACAAGACACCAGCCTGATATCTGCAGACAGTTACCTGGCTACATGGGAGGGACAGAGTGGTATAAAGAAGAATCTGCACT
Organism: Lates calcarifer; assembly: GCF_001640805.2. Taxonomy (NCBI): domain Eukaryota; kingdom Metazoa; phylum Chordata; class Actinopteri; family Centropomidae; genus Lates; species Lates calcarifer. The sequence goes on from NC_066850.1 coordinate 12,893,268, forward strand.
CATGGTTTCATGAGTTGCAACAAATTCACTACAAGATACCAGACTTTATTGACAAAAACAGCGATTTTAGCGCTGAGGCAGTCGGTTAGTTTGTTTTTGTATTATTGTACTGTTAGTTTGCTTATGTAAAGGATCTAAATACTTCTTCCACCATTGAAAGTCACACAATAACACAAACTAACTAACAGATGGAGACAGGGTCAGTGAAATTCTATGTCAGTGGAGTCTGGTAAGGATATAATGATGACAGGACAGTGATGTTTCTGGTTAAACAAAAAGCATCTTACTCTTTAATAAAAAGGCCTTTCTCTGTAGGATCAAAGATTTGACAGTGATTTGAAACTCCTCTTGTTGGGAGGGTAAGCCCTGAGGGGGATGGGGGTTGGGGTGGTTCCACAACACGAGCGCAGGAGACCTGGTTAATGCAGCTCGAATTCAGCAGGAGAAACCCGATTATTCTGCCGTGTAAACCTTTAACTGGGTTTAAAAAGGCTTTATTAAGTGTGTGAAAGCCTCGTGCACATTACTTTGCTGCTGAATCCCCAGGTTCACACACATATTGAGCCTGTGCTGGTAATCCAAACTACAGAGAGCTGCTGGTGTGTGTTTGCTTTATTATCTGTGTCTGCATGTGTATGTGTATGTGTGTTTTGAGTGCATCTCAGTGCACTACGAGTGTGTGTGTTTGCTCCAGGGTAAATAGCGTCTGATTTGTACTGTGACTCTGCAGCCTTCAATTCTATTTTCTCTCAATGTCACAGACTCTCTCTCTCTCTCTGTGTGTGTGTGTGTTTTCAGGGTTTCATGTCAGGTTATAATCCTGTCAGGCTCAGGAACCTGAACTGACATGAACGAGAGAGGGGAGAGGAATGAATGACAGACTCACTCTCCCTTTCTCCCTTTCTATCTCTCTCTCTCTCTCTCTCTCTCTCTCTCTCTGGGGTAACCATGGTAACGGGCCTGTCTCTGTTGCCATAGCTGCAGGTTGGAAAACTGGCTGCCCGTGTGCCCCTGAGCAAAGTAGTCTCAAGGGGTAGAAATAGGTACACAGTTCTACAAAAGATTAAAGAGGAAGAGAAGAGTCTTTGATAAGTGCTCTAAAATTGCAAAAATATAAAATTTAAAAAAAAAAAACTTTGACAGAAATATCAAACACAAGATCCTAAAACTGTAAACTAAAGACTCTAAAATAGACAAAATCCCAAACTACAGACTCTGAACCAGACAAAGTTTCAAACTTAAAACTCTAAAACTAACTTTTAGGCCACTTGGGGGCAGCAGACAAAATATCAAACTAAAGACTCTAAAACAGACACAATTTCAAACTTAAAACTCTAAGACTCTAATAATTAAAAATATAAAAACCCGCACAAATCTCAAATTAAAAGAATCCAAAACATGAAGATATCAAACTACAGACAAAAGATCAGACCAGAGACCGTAAAATCGACAGAAAGTAAAGAGAAAATATATATATAGAGAAAATCTAATCAGGAGAAATCAGAGTGATCTAAGACACCACCAAATAAGAGTGGAGTTAGAAAACTCTCCTTACTCTGTCTCTAATGAGTGGCTTCAGTCTATTGTATTAATAAAAGGTTTGTGAGACAGAAAATGAAACCTTCTATTCTCCTGCTGTCACACCACAGTAGGCCTCAGTAACTGTGGCTATGTGTGTGTGAGTGCATGTGCATGTGACAGATATTACCATATCAATGGTTTCCCCCTGAAAGCTTCCACCCACTTCCTCTCTCCCTTTCTGCTGAGACGTAATTGTGGCTGATTATTAGAGGAGAACTGTTATCAACACACACACACACACACACACACACACACACTGAGGATGTGAATCAGAGCAGGTAAATGTTGAAGCAGCAGAGAAACTCGTTTATTGAGCAGAGAAAATAAATTGGTTCACTGAACAGAGAGATGTGAGAAAAAGGAGAAGGTACAAAATTAAACAGTGAGACCTGCAATAGCTGACTTTTTTAGGCCACTTGGGGGCAGCAGAAACAAGCTGTGAACACTGACATATCATCACTTCTTAATTTGTTATGTTGAACTTGTTAGCAGGACAATATTAACATTCATCCTGATAAATCAAAGTCCAGTATGGCCTCTCTCTCTGCTCTGTTTTTGGTCTCCACCACCTTCTGAGAGAAATATTTGGCTCTTTAGCGGCTGAATGCTACACTATGTTCACCAGCTAGCAGGGCCAGTTTTAGCCTGTTAGATATTTCAAAGTTTGTGCTATGTCCTGAAGTTATCCTTCACATTTGCGACTCCCCTGCCTGCCATACTGGTAAAACAAGACTCACAGTGGAAGGATTTGGTTTGCCTTGTTTTAACAAAAGTTTTGCTTCGTTGGACGTCTTTTGACAGCTGAATTTCCCTGATGTTTAACATTAGAGCTCATCATCTGTGACAGACCTAATCCTTGGCTGTTTGTTATTCTCCATGTTTCATTCCAGGAGACACTATGAAGCTGTTTTTACTTGTCTTTACTGGTAAACTTGAATTAAACAAACACTTGAAGGCTGGTTAACTCTGAAAGACTGTCTCTCTATCTATCTTTTTTATCTGTAATTTCCATTTGACCACAGAATTTTCAAACTGTGAAGCTGCCTTTATGGCAGTTTGTCTTAAATGTGAATATCTGTTGTAACATGTTCACACTGTTGGTGAAGAAAGCTCTTTAATCAAATTGTAACTTGTATCCATGCAGCATAAAGTTTTGAATAAACTACAGATTTATTAAATAAAAATAAGGCATTTCAGACGAAGCTGGGCGTCTTACCCACAATGCTACCCACTCCACAATGCATTTATTAAACGCTTATACCAGGCCCAATGGTGCTAGGTTTAATCCAACAGACATTTACAGCCACTTTAAGGAGCATCTTTTTTCTCTCATGCATGTTGATGATGATGATATCTATACATATATCTTCACTCAGGTACAAATTCACACCTGGAAGCTGCTCAGTACAACCACGGTCTCTTTTCCCTTCATTATTCCGTGATACAGTAACTGACACTGACTATCTGTTGCTGCCGTTTTTGTCACTGTGATACTCTTCAGGCTGAAACACAAACATGCTGTAACTGATTGTTGTCACATTATGCTGAGAGCGTTCATCTATTTGAAAAGGGTCATTAGTATTCATATTAACTGTTGTGTAAAACAAGGATTAATTTAGTTAAGCAGAGACAGACTTTAGAGAAATTAACACAGCTACTTGGTTTGTTTAATGTCTCTGTTAAGACAGTGAGTCGCCTGAAAATGAGCCCATGTAGGAGCTTCACAATAAGCGTTACGGTCACAATCCGGCTGTAATAAGCTGCACTTCTGTAGGTTTGGGTTTAAGGACTTGTTGCTCTGATAGCTGTTCCAGATGAAATTTTAAAACTCATCATATTGTCGTACTGCCATTCTAATATGTGTAACTTGGTGATTAAATGTTTAATTGCCTAAATAACAAACACACTCCTCCTTGATGAATCATATTTGTAACTGTCATGTAGGTCATTTTGGAAGACGCTGACAAACCTATTTTGTTATTTGAACAGCAACTTATAAATAACAATATTCTCATTCAAGCTTCTTGTCACTCGCCAGAAAACATTTAATGCTGTTACTCACATGTGATGCTTTCTAAGGTGCTCAAATGTTGGGAAGGACCATATACGGTCTATGGGAAGGACATGCTGTCGTCTTCTATTTTTTCTTCCTTCTCTCCTTCCTGATGAAAGCATTACCACCACCTACTGGACTGGAGCCACTGCAAAACCATAATAAAAGGGGGGAAACTTCAAAAAGGGTGCTCAAGGTAAAATATTAAACAGCAGTTAACTATAGCAAGAGCAATAATGCATCGTACGCTCACTAGATGGTAAAACTAAGTTGAAGTGACAATAAACACACTCAACCTTTAATCTTGCCTTTAAACAATACTCATGATGATGATTATTATCATCATCATTAAATACATGTTTATGAAAACTGTATATAGGATTTAAAGCTTGTTTTCTACATAGTGGTCGAAAACAGTTTTATTTTCTCTCTCTACCCACCTAATTCCTACCCCTCATGATACCTTGAGTCAATTGTGGACGCGACTTCCGGTGCGTCCTGTCTCTGAACCGGAACCAACATTTTCTATGGTTACAGGACGTTAATTCTCTTTCTCAGAGCCACTTAAATAAAATTCGAGCGTTAACTTGGCGTCTCGTATCGTTATCTGATAAATATCGTTTCCATAATCGGACACAGTAAATCCTCGAGCAAAGCTACATTACCTACAAAGAGGCTAAAAGTCCATTCACCTTGCAAAGAAATGCTGATAAAATACGCTCGGCAGGCTAACGAGCTAGCATAACCACCTGAAGCTTATAAACACGGCTGTTCGACAAACTTCGAGTGGAAATATCTCAAGCTGCTACAGAAAATAAGTGTCCTGGTGAAAACTGTAGAGCACAAAGGCAAAGACATCGGCAACATATTTGTTTACACTAGACGTCACAGAGTGTGCGCCGCGTCTCTGTCAGATAAGCCTTTATGATTTAGCACCCGCTCTCACTTCCGCTTATTCTGAAATACTTCCTCTTACAACCACGAACTTTTCACAATGAAACATAATATTTACAATTTTACGTCTGTATTTTGTTTAAACTTATTTATTACACTGTACCTTTTCAAATATTTCATGGACTAGCTTTTTAACCTTATTTATGACGCATCTTTTAACGTCATATCAATACTTTCATCATTACATCAGTTTTATTAAAATTTAGGCTACGGTATTGTTTAACCTGTTTACACATACAGTACTTTGGCATGGATGGCAATATATATATATATATTAGCATTTAGCCAATAAATTTAGCTACAAGGCTGTTAAAGTAAATTCACTCCCTTCCCACTTCCTGTAAATATATGTGATGTGAATGTGTATGTGTGTGTGTGTGTGTGTGTGTGAGAGAGAGAGAGTATAATTGGGTCCTGCAGGAATTCATCACTTTGTCATCTATCTGCAAAATTCACAACTTTGCAGAAGCAATAGACCAATCACATGGCTGCTGCAGTTTTTTTTTTCCCACCAATCAACACATTTTCCACTAATAAGGCTAGTTACAGAGACAGACATGTGACATGAAGACAGACAGACACCCCTCCTAATTATAGGGTTATAAACCACATAAGAGTGTGATGGTAAAGTTTCTCACTTCATTAGCTGGTTCGGTTCAGTTTGTCCAGTGATTACATATCAATTAGCCCCACACCCTCTCATTATCTGGGTCATGTGATTGGTCCAAGAAGAACTCATTAGTGGCGTTAACATCAGCCTAATTAGGAAGGTCAGACTGTAATGAGAAGCTGTGAAAAACATGAGAAGAAAAACAAGATTCCTCCTCTCATCCATCCGTCAAGGTTTTAATTTCTGAGTCTGTCTCTCAGCCAATCTGAATCCCCCTCACATTAAGAACGTCGCCACCAATCACAGAGCAGATCTGTCATCGTAATGAACACTGCTGGGTGAGTGTGAGTAGGTGTGTGTATCATACCTGGGATGTGACTGGTCAACTTCCTTCCATACCTCCTCTGCAGCTTCAGTTCATATGCCACACTTGAAACTGCCAGGACAACACATACAGAAATATGTCTGGTCAGCAAACTGAGGTCCTCCAAACCTTGCTGGTTGTTCAAACTCCAAACTGATTGTAATACTTTTTTTTTCTATTTCAGTTTGTTTACTTCAGTGTTATTCTCAGCTACAGTCATTTATATGCCCAAATTGGGGATTATGCCTCTGATCCCAACTAAAGTTAAAGGATAACTCCAGCATTTTAAACTTTAGTCTGCCATGTTTCTGGATGTAAATGACTGATATGGACAACATTTTTTGAAATTGGTGCAGTATTGACCAAGAGCAGTGTTTTTGCCACTGACAGGCTCAGATTGTGTCTGTCAAGTACTTTGTGTTGTGTCTGACAACATTATGGATAGGAGTAAGATCCTTTTTTTAAAAAACAGAAACATCACTATATATCACTACCAGACTCCATTGACAAAAATGATAATTTTACAGAGCAGAAAACAGGAGCTGCTGGAATACCACTGCCTCCATCTGTTAGTTAGTTAGTGTTATTGTGTGACTTCCAGTGGTGGAAGAAGTATTCAGATCCTTTACTTAAGTGAAAGTGCCACACAATAACATAAACAAACTCACAGATTGAGGCAGCAGTATTCCAGCAGCTCCTGTGTTCTGATCAGTAAAATTCCTGTTTTTTTCACTGGAATCTGAAGTCTTTACTTCTTGTCATGACAGAGCAGCAAACTGCCATTGTGCCACAGTTCAGGTCGTTAACAGTGAATGTCCTCCCTCTGATGGTGCAGTAGAACTCAACATTGACAGTCCGATGATGGGGGATAAAATAATGAGGCACATCCCTGCGAATGTTGAAGAAAACAATGAACATGATGCTTTTTTGGTCTTACAGACTGCTGTTTGGTCTCTGGGTCGTAGCCTAAACCCAACTCTGATCACCAATGATGATCCTCCACATGAGGGTTGGGTTGTCCCAGGCCTGTTGGTGGAGATCCTTGCAGACTTTGACACAGTGCTGTCTCTGCTCTGTGGTGAAAATATGCAGCTGCAAGTGGTCACAAAAACATGTGTAGCACAGGTCCAGATCCTTTTGATATCTGTACTAAATTGCTGAGATATCCTTGTGATTAACAGCTAATTGTTTGGAAATTATAGGGAAAGTTTCCAGAACTTAAAATACTTTGTCTGCCTCACCAATGTTCCACAAAACACAGGAAATCAATTTGTTCAAAGACAGCATCAGTTATCTGAACAAATATCCCTGCCAGGTGTGAAGGAGAATTAAAACAAACTTTAAAAGTGTGGATGAATCCTTTTAACTTTAAACACACACACACACACACACACACACACACACATACACACACAGGTTAGAGGCTGTGGCTATGAAGAGGAAACATCATTTATTCAATATTCCATTACCTTCTCATTTCGGGCGAGAGACTCATTTATTCTCATCAGGAGAGCGAGAGAGAAACAGGATATTGTGTATTAACTCCATCAGTGTAATGATGTGGAGCTTTTATATAAAGTTTATAATGAAATGCTGCATGTGTGTGTGTGTGTGTGGATGGCGTGTGTAAAGGAACATGTATGCAGCTCTACCAACAGCCACTGGGGGGCGCAGTACATCTGTCCAGCAACATGAACAGCCTCTGTTCAGTTTGTTTGATTGACAGCAGACAGAAGTGCTTCCTTGTCTCCTTCCCTACCTTCTCTTCCCTCTCACTTCTTCCTTAAATTTTCTACTTCTTCTTTTCTTTCCCCTTCCTCTTTTTCTTTATCTTCTCCTTCCCTAACTTTCTTCATCACCTCATTATTTTCTCCTTTCTCCATCCACAAACTTTCATGTTTACCTTTCCTCTATATGGTTTCTTTTGTATCTCATCCATTCTCCATTACCCCCTCTTTCCTTTCCTTCCTTAACTCACCCTTCCCCTTTTTTAAAAAAAAAATTCTTTTCTTTCCTTTCCTACCCACTTGATTCCTTATTTCCCCTCCCATCTCCCCGTGTTTATTTTCATCCTTGACTCATCCTCTCCTCCTTATCTTGTTTTCTCCTCTGTCATTTCTTTCTGTCTCTCCTCCGTTCTTACCTCCTTTCCTACCTGACTCTTCCTCTACTAATTTCCTTCCCAACTTCCCTATTTCCTTTCTCTTCCTTTTCTTCTTTCCCTATGACTTTCTGTTTAGTCCTCCTTTCCTTATCTACCTATTTGATTCCTTTACAGCTTCCTAATTTTCTTTTTTAATTTCCCTGTATACTCAGTTTTTTTTTTTTTACCTATCTCCTTGCTCTCCTATGTCCTTCCCTAAATCCATATTTCCTTCCATTGCTCCTCCTTTCTTTCCCTACTTTTGATTTATACTTTCCTACTTTATTCCTTTTCTTGTAATTTCCTCTTACCTACCTCTTTCCTTGTCCTGCTTCCTCATTTCCTTCTGTATTTTACCCTGCCTTTATATTCTAACTTACCTCCTACTTTCCTATCCTCCCTCCTCTTTCCCCATCTTTAAAATACTGTCTTTTCCTTATTTACTTCCTTTCCTACTTATTCCTTTTCCTCCACTTTTTCTCTCCTTTCTCCTTAACCTGCCATTTTCTTTCCTACATCTTTTTTTCATCCTCCTTCTTTCCTTACATACCTCCTTGTTTCTCTCCTAATCTAGCTCTGTCATTTCTCAGACTGTCCTCCTCCTCCTCCTCCCTCACTCCCCTCTTTCTGTCCAGATTAAAAATCTGACTTCCAGCAGATAAATGGAAGAGGTCTGAACAGATGGGTGGCCTAGTTTCAGCCTCTCTCCTCCTCCTATCGATCTCTCCGTCCCTCTATCAATAATGCATCATTCATCCATCAGTCTCAGTAAAACAGAATGAGGAGGAGGAGAAAGACAGAGACTCGGTAAAGTACTTGACTCACTTTCTTGTGGAATATTATGGAAAACAGGAAATGTCTTGAGCATTTTGCAGTTGCAGATGTTATTTAAGTGCAGCTGAAGTGTGAAGCGTGAACTCCTCGCTGCTTCACTGACTATTTGACAAAAAGAAATTGCATTATTCAAACCTCCTCAGTGCAATGACACAGCTGGAAAAACTAATGAAATTCAGTATCATTTTTTAAAAATTATTTCAGGGTTTGAATCAGAGTTTGTACTCTGCTACAAGTCTGCTGTATCCCAAATCAATGTTACATATCAGGGACGGACCGAATCTGGTCCCAGACTAGCTACAGACTCATCTGGGAGGAACGTTAACCAGATTATAAAATACAAACATTTGGGACTGACCAATGAGCAGTTTATCTGAAGGGTACTGTGTTATGTTCATGGATATAAAGTGGTGCAGGAATGAGTCCAAAAACCAGGAAGTGAGTTAGCATTTTAGCACTACAGGTTCCCTTGTCCCAAAGTCAATGTGTTTTTGTTTACATGTCTGAAATAAGGTCTGTGGTTTTAACACATATTCAAGACATTTTCACATTTTATTCTTCGACATAAAATACATCAGTAAATACCCTGCATGTGATTTTTCAGCTTTTTCAAGCAATTCAGCTACTGATTATAAAAATCACTGATATTAATTATGGAATCAGTGTTTTCATTTGTTAAAGACAAGATAAAGAAGGTAGATTCTAACAGACAGAACGACGAAGCACCAACAAACCATTTTTATTTCTGTACTTCTTTTTCTCAGAAAATAAGAAGGTAAGGAGTGAGAGTGTATGTGTGTGTGTGTGTGTGTGTGTGTCAGCAGCAGGTAATCGGCTCAGCACAAAGCTCAGAGACCTGTCCTATGGGATTGTGGGTATTTTCATGTGTCAATTCACATCAGGTTCAACATGAGAGAGTTCAACACAACCACACACACACACACACACACACACACACACACACACACACACACACACACCACACACACCTCTTTTTTTCTTTTTTCCCCAGTCCATGACACACACATACCTGTTTCTTTGTGTGTGTGTGGGTTTCTCTCTCCAGGTGTATTAATCATCCAGGTGTAGACTCAGCACTCCAGAAACTGGGAAAGCTACACACACACACACACACACACACACACACACACACAGCTAAAACACATCACTGTGACCACATCTGTCTCAGTGAGCTGTCAATTATCTAGAGGCCCAGTTAACACAGTGACCACCCACCCACTGATTCATGATATTACCATGACTCTACTGAGGCTGTTTTCACTTCACCTGCTGTCTGTAGACACATTTAAAAACACTCACTGTATTCCACAACGAGACAACACTTTATAACACAGCCTGTGATTTACACTGTATGAGAACAGCTATTGAGTGAGAAGCACCATGTCACAGTCGGCATCGAGTGCTCGACCCAACCTTCATGTGGAGGACCAGAGTTGAGTCTACAGTTACAACCCAGGGACCAAACAGCAGTCTCCAAGACCAAGAAGGAGTGTCACATTTGCTGTTTTCTTTATCCCTCAGGGTCAGACTGTCAGCGCTGAGTTCTTCTGCACCGTTCTGAGGCGTCTGAGGGAGGATGTTCAACGCCAACAACCTGAACTGTGGCATGATTACCACTTTTTGTTGCATGTTTTCAAGCCTGCCATTCAAGAGTTAAGATTTGGTTTGAGTATGAGTGTCACAGCAATATAAAGACCAACCTGAGTGTGTGTGTGTGTGTGTGTGTGTGTGTGTGTGTGTCAGACTGACAGCTGGTTTTTCTCCAGCAGCAGGTGGTTTGACTGGAAAAGGTCAAAGCTTCACATCTATAGCTCTGATTAAAACTCAGCTCAGTGTGTGTGTGTTCCTGTAATCAGAACAACAGCTCTCACCTTTTGAATTTCCCATCATCCCCTGCTGTAAAATACACACACACACACACACACACACACACACACACACACACACACACACACCTCAGGTTATTTTGTTTCACTGATATTTAACTGATAATGTACTGTGAACTATCAGTACTGTTGCCATGGTTACCTGCAGTTTACTTCAGTTGAACTGTTGATTTGTTCTATGATTCAGATTCATGTAAGACAGTTAAAAACAAGCACATAAATGTCATTACACTGTCTGACAAAGACAGCTGCTACACATTGGTTCAAAACTGAGTTAATCAGATTTGTTTAATCACATTTTGACCCAAGAGGAAGTCGTGTGATTAAACCTGTTCTTGCACCATGTGACTTGGACTGAACAGGTACAATCTCCTGCGGGAAGTGTGTGTGATGGCCAATATTGAGTAAAGTCACTTTTAAAAGTAACTTGGTACATTACAAAATTACTGATATTAAAGAGTAACTTGGAGGTTTTCTCAGTCCAGACTGCTCTGATTCATGTTTCCCAGTGGTGGAACGTAGGGCTGGGTGATACAACCATCTCCCAGGAAGGAGATACTTTTCACAAACTGCTGACTGTCTGAATTACACCTCTACAAAGAAATTTGTGATTGTATTAGTCAAAGGTTTTTGTTTTATTTACATTTGTTGATAAATGACAACATAAGTTATTTTTTTATGTTCAATTAAGGCTGATAGAACATGTTTGCATGTTAAATTGATATTCTGTTTTTGCTAATAAATTATATCCTCAAAGTTTAACTAATGATCCCACTAGTTTCTTTAGGCCTCAGTCATACTCTTCAAACTCACAGATTATATATTGTAATAAATATTGATATCGATCAATGTGGAACCAGCTCCCAAATACTATCTCTCTCTTTCTTTAAAAGACTCCTCTCCTCACACCTCCAACACCCTGACATGCTGGTGAAGTCATCTCTATGCCCCCCATCACGTGTGTCCACCACGTTAACATGCAGTGCCGAGCCTGTCGTGGATCATTTGCTGTTTACAGCTAGAGTCATCACATCAAGATGCAGAGGAGAACATGTTCAGTGTTTGTGTTGCTGTGGTGGATATATGTTAGCGTGTGTTTCATCACTGCACCTCACCTCCACATGACTCCCGCTGGTTCTCTGCAGGCGGAGCGTTGATTGGACTGTGATCAATGTGTGATGTTGTTCAAACCCCCACACACCTAACTGTTGCCTCTTCTGCTCGGTCTGAAGAGAAAAAAAAAAAACATCTGTTCAGGAGATGAAAACTTTCGACTTCACATCAAACAACAAACAGCTGATTAACATGTTATTTAGATTTCTGTGCACTGTGTATAGATTTCCTGGCAACATGGAAACATCAAGGGGAGATATTTCCATCATCATGTTAAGATGTTGAAGTGGACAAACTGCTGCAGGAGTACTCTAGAGTCAACACTTCCTGTTGCTGCTTTTCACAGTAAAAGCTTTCAATCAATGGTATTGACATTGGCTCAGTATAAAGCCTCCTTCATACTGTTTGGGTTTAAGTTGTCGTCCTTGATCACACTATGAAACACACTCACTGACAAGCTGTCAGTTTACAGCTTTGACCACCAATGAAAGTCTGTGTTAAAATGTGGACAGTGTCAGAAAGGATCTGTTGTTGCTTTACATCTCTGCAGTCATTTTTTGTTTATCATTTTGCCTCTATTTTCAATCATTTTGTGTTTCTTTGTGGTTGTTTTATGTCTGTCTGTGGTCATTTTATTTCCTAGTTGTAATCATTTCTCTTTTTTGTCATTTTGCATCTTTTTCTGATCATTTTGTATTTCTTTTCAGTAGTTGTGCAACTGTTTTTATTCCTTTTATGAAACTTTGTTCCTGTTTTTTGTCTCTGTGATTGTTTTACATTTCTTTGTGTCTCTTTTCAGTCATTTTATATCTGTTTTTTCTTGTTATGTGTTTCTTTTTAGTAATTTCTATCCATGGCTGCAACCCAAAGTAAATTACAATAAATAATAAAAGAATAATAAATAATAAAGATCTACGTGCCAGTCATACATTTGGCAAAACAAACATTTTTATTATCATTTAAGGTAGTTTAATACTTCCAGGAATATTTTTTCACTGTGGTCATTCTGTGTTTACAAGAGCTCTGAATACTTCACCACTAACATGTAATTTAGATTTTCCCTGCAGGCCACTTATAAAATATGCAACCTTGGTTTCCTCTCAGCATGGTGCTGGTGTATTGATTTGAGGGATTGATTCATTTAGATAATTAATGATCAGCCGTCTGTTTGTGCAGATTGAAATAAAATTGGTTGAATTCTCTGAAGGAGCATCAGTTTAACTGCATGACTGAGTCTTTTCGCTCACAGAGAGAAGAAAAAATCTTTAATATATATATATATATATATATATATATATATATATATATATATATATATATCCTTTAGTATATTTCAAATATCACAGGACTGCTTCAAATCTCCACAGCAAAATTACGGCCACGAGAGCCTGAAAACACATTAAACATTGAGTGAAATCTCCACAGCAACATTACGACCACAAGAGCCTGAAAACACATTAAATTAAAGAAATATGGCTCCACTGAAGAGTCGCCCCCGGAGGAGCAGCAGAGAGATTCATTCATATCTGATGCTACAGACAGTTCAGTGTATTTAGATACAAAAACATGAAATATTTGTAAAACAAACAAACAAAACAATCAAAAGTAAAATTACATTTACAGGAATCCTTAGTTGTAAATGAATGGATACTCGGAGGAGCTGTGGGTACCACCTACCTGTGACTGCATACAAAGATCGACAGCATGTCTCCACTTCCTCCCACTGTACAAAAATGACACCAATATATCCAAGATATGGCTGCTGCCATCTTTGTGCTGGCAAAAGTAATTGGCAGTGGGGCCATGGTATCAAAGTCCCGCCCACACGCTCGCCTGAACAATCACAAGTCAATCACAGCTTTCAATCATAATGTCACACTGCATTTTTAAAGCAGCAAATACCAAATTTAAACCAAACTTTGCAGAAAAATGGACATCAGCATGATTAGAGCTACCTAGCATGACAGAAACAGAATTTATTTTGGCTCACGTCCCATCCACTAACAAGCCAGCCACCAGGGGGGCAACCCAGATGTCTTGTGGGGTTTTCATATTGTCACCTCCTCCAACTTAAAATGGGGGGTCAACACCACTACTATTCACCAGAAAGCACACCAGAGACAAGACAACTGAAAAAACGTGGTGTATCCAGGAGAGTAAGAGAGCATTCTGACTTATGTAATTACTGCGTGGTTTGGCAACATGTCAGCTGAGGACAGGAGATGGTTGGACAAAGCAGTGTGTACTCCCACCCTGTGGCAGAAATATATAAGGCTAGATTACAAAAGAAGGACCCCTCTGACCCAGCTAATAACCCTCTCAGTTTCCTTCCTTCTCACGAAAGACTTGGAGGCATTAAGACAAAAACATCCACGTTCCAGAGTAGCACATATCCTGAAGCTGTCCGCCTCCTTAGCTCTCTAAACTTAGCTCTGGAGGCCACTCGGCAGGTTTAAATAACTGAGCAATAAGGCAGATGTTTTTAATGCACTAGTGGGTGGTTTGATGTTTCTGCTAATTCCCCAGCAGGTGCTGGAGTTTTATCTGTGGTGTAGGATTTTATATTTGTTAATGTGCTTTATGAGTGAGTGGTGTAGGTGAGCACTCTAAGACAAATTCCAATAATGGAATTTGGAATAATAATACGAGAATTAACCAGAAATTCGGGGTAATCTATACAAACTGTATCATATACAAACATAAATGTAAAGATTTTGTTTTGTTATGACCAGACATACATACAAACTAACACAAATTTAAAAAATGACATTTTTGACTTTTATTTTTTTGTGAGTAGAACTGAAGTTCCATTCAAAATATAAAATGAAAATATCCCTGTTACAGGCTAACCTGCAATTTAGCAAATTTCCAGTTTATTCCAGATAATTCTCATATGTTCCTGTAAATTCCCACATGTTCCCATTCCCAACTCTGGAAATTTCAGGAATTTTGCAACCCTGTTGGCCTTGGCCCCAAAGTTCCTAAGATCCCAGTCTGATTGAGCATCTGTGGGATGTGCTGGAAAAACAAATGTGATGCATGGAGGCTCCACCTCACAACTTCCAGAACCTGACAAGGATACAGGGATCTGATGCTAACGTCCTGGCTCCTGACACCACAGGACCCCATGGAGTCTATGTCTGGATGGGACAGGGCTGTTTTACCTACACAATATTAGACAGGTGGTTTTAATGGTGTGGCCTCTGTGAATGTCTTTGTGTACATATCATATCTTTTATAATAATCAAATTTTCTATTCCTCATCTTCTTGCTGATGAAGATTGGATACATTTATGTATTTGCTGAGTTTTTTTGTTGAGTCATTAAAATAAATCTGATGCAGAAATTAATAAAGAGAAAGATTTTGATCTATACAGATACTTCAGGTGAGTTACAGTGTGCTGGTGTTCAGCTGGCAGTCTCCTGTTTTCTGTGCAGCAGTATAATAGATCCTCCATCATGGCTGTCCACAGGTCAATTCCCTCCAACCTCCCCATCCGTCTTCTCTTCCTCTCTGCAGGAGGCGACTGTTGAGTACAGTCAGAGGAAATCTCAGAAGCAGCTTCCCTTTGATCCTCCTCTGAGTCGGCCAGACTGGATGATCCTTGTTTCGCTGTGTTTTATCATCATCTCAGTCTGTGTTGGTCTCGCTGAGGGGCAGTGATGAACACACTGATGAGACACAGTGAACTGACGCCACAGGGAACTGACCAATCAGAGCACACTCAACCACCACTGTTCCATTCACTGAGTGACTTTGACTCTTGCTGAAAAAGTCAAGAAGGTTTTTTTCAGGCTGTTATTTTTCTTCTGTTCCTAATCCACAACGAAAAGAAACTAAGGAACCTTTAGACCAAATAACTGCACAAACTAAAGATTGAGAGACAAACTATGAAAACTACATTTAAGAGCGAAACCCAACTAACTAACAAAGCTCAGAAACCAAAGTTAGGGGCTAAAGTCATGAACTAAAGAAAGGTAATAAACAAAACACTGACTACATGAACAAATGAGCCCACTCTGCTTAAACAAAAAGGATCTTACTCTTTAATGAAAAGGTCTGTCTCTGTAGGAATCCTATCCATTATGTTGTCACACACTTAGAATAACAATCTGAACCTGTCAGTGGCAAAAACAAGCATCACACACTTACACTGCAGCAGCAGTAAACTAAGAGCTTAAAATGAGACTCCAACTCCAACTTTAGGATCTAAACACAGGAACTAATCTCATTAAATCCATTCTTCCACATCTTAAAAACAATAATCTAAGAATAATCTAATTGAATGGATAATAGATGAAAATGAGTTGGCTTCATCTGTTGAAAAGAACTGTTATTATACAACTTAAAGATGCTGATTTTGATCATGTTTTTAATCCTGTGAAAACTTCTGCTCCTCTTGACCCCTGAAGTTTTAAGTTTTCGCAGGTGAAGCTCCTCCTCTCGGTCGTCAACCTTGGCTCTCCTTCTTTTTTCTCTTTTCCTCTTGCGATTATCTCTGTATCAGTGTAATTACAGCTCATTCATCTTTTCTGCCAGGACTCAAGGACGAGACACACACACACACACACACACACACACACACACACACACTCTGCCCATTTCTCCTTGTTACAGCAAGATAATTTTGGGAAATACTCCTTTAATTATGATTCATATCTGGGTCATTCATAACTATCACCAGCCTCGCTCTCTCTCTCTGAGAGAGAGAAGTAACATTAGCATAAAAGTTGCCTGTTGTCCGGGCAACCATGCCAAAGGAAATTATCTGTTGGGATGAGACATTTCATGTGTTTTTTTAAAAATTGAATTTAACTTTATCTAAAATGAAATGCCGGCTCCTCTCGCCTCTTACTTCAGCATCAATCACACATTTAAAAGTCCAGGGATTTGAGCCTGTGAACCTGGAGTCAGACGGACAAATACAATCAAATACGATCTGACCAACAAAGTAATTTCCAAACCGAGAGACACCACGTCGTAGATCTGTGTCGACTCGCTCTGTTGCCCCCTTGTATTGCCTGCTAAACCATCCATCAAATTACCGTGGCAACACAGCATCCATCAGCCGATCCATCATTGAAAGGAGACATACAAGAGAGATGAAAGGTGAGAGATTTGACAGAGGAGAGGAGCGATAACAAGAGGAGAGGAGAGGAGAGAGGAGAGATAAAACCAGGAGAGGAGAGATAATGAGAGAGAGGAGAGGAGGAGAGGGGAGGAGAAAGGACAGGAGAGGAGAAGAAAGGAGAGGAGAGATAACTGGAGAGGAGAAGAGAACAGAGTAAAAGATAAAGTAAGGCAGGAAAGAAGAGAGGAGAAAAATAATGAGCAGGAGAAAGAAGCAGAGAGGGGAGAAGAGGAGAAAAATGAGGAGAAGAGAGGAAAGGGGAAAGGAGAGGAGAGAGAGGAATCTAAGAGAGGAATGTAAAAAGGTGGGGGGAAGTGGAGAATAAAAAGAGGAAACGATGGAGCAGGGAGGGAAAGAACGATAAAATATAGTAAAATATGAGAGAGCAGTAAAGGAGGGAGATGATGAGAAATAACAAATGAGGGCATAAAGTATAAGAACAGGAAAAGAGAGAAAGATTAGGAGGAGAGAGGAAAAGATGAATGAGAGGAAGGAGGTGGAAAAGAAAAAGAGAAGAAGAACAAAGGATGGGAAGAAGAGGAAGATGATGAAAAGGGTGAGGAGGTCCAGGTGAGGTGAGGTGCTAAAAAAAAGGAGAAGGGGGGGATCGTGTGAAAAAGGAGGAGAGAAGACGAAAAGAGGGAAGGATGGAAAACAGAGAAGAGGATGAAATGAAACGGAGATGTGTCAGAGGAAAAGCAGAGAGAACAATAATTCATTTTAGCTGAAGTCAAGGTGAACTTGTAAAATGTGTTGTAATTCACACGCACACACACACACACACAGCAACTGACGAAGAGGATGAAGACAAATCCACAGAGAGGGAAAAAAAATGACAAGAAAAAGGGAGAAAGGTGGCGAGAAAGAAGATAAAACAGTTGTGTGTTCAGTGGAGAACTGTGTGTGTGTCTGTGGGTTTGTGTGTGTGTTTGTGCTGATTTCATTTTGTTTTCTCTGCAGGTTTAAAACATAAAGTTAATTCTGCCTTTTAAAAAAACAGGTAGAGAGTAGGAGGTATGGGAGGAAGAGGAAGGAGGGAGAGGAAGGTGAGAGAGTAAAGGAGGAAAGTAAATAAAAACTGTGGCAAGAGGAGAAAGAAATAAGGAGAGGAGGGTGTAGAGAAGAGAGTGAGGAAAGGAGAGCGCATGAATAAGAGAAGGAAACAAGGGAGGGAGAGAGAAGGTAGAGAGTAGGAATTAGGGAGGGAAAGGTAGGAGAGGAAGAGGAAGATGGAGAGGAGGAGGAAAGAAAACAAAAAATAAAGAGAATAAAGGAGGACGGGAAGATGAGAAGAGGAAGCAGGGAAGTGGCAACTACAGAAGGAAAAGAGACAGCATGGAATAAGAAGAGGAGGTAGGGAAGGAAAAGGTGGGAGAGGAGGAGGTATAAGGGCAAAAACAAGGGAGGGAGTAAAGAAAGAAGAGAAGGGGAAATGAGAGGAAGAAGCTGGAAAGTACAAACTGAGGCGACTGCTGAGAAGGACGTAGGGAAGAGAACTAGGAAAAATGAGAAGGTAGAATACCAGAGGAGGACGGTAGCAAAAAAGGAAGGAGAATACAGGAGAGGGAAAGAGGAAGAAAGGAGGAAGAAAAAGGAGGAAGACTCACATCCCTATTTTAAACCTGGTGTGTCCTTGCTGGTTTCAGACCGACACAGTCGTCATTTTCCCGTCCAGCGCCCAGATTGTTTACATAGCAAATGCACATTAGTGTGTTGGTCTTAAAATGAGGTGTGGTCAGGAGCACCTGAACAACAAAAACCTGATCTGAAGTCCCACTTATTTTAGAGCATGTTATCAGTATAGTAACATGATCCACAGCGGAGGGTGCATGACACACAGGGACGCAAAGCAGCACACACAAGGTTAAAAATAAAAAGGCATGTTGTATAAATGAAGGACTTTAGAAGAGCTTATGCTGATTCCAAATACACCAGCAGCAGCAGCACAAGCACAGAGAGATCAGCTGACAGGAGAAGCTGGTAAATCTGCTGTTATAATATAGCACACCCATGATTAATAGAGAATAAGTACAAGTCTTTTGACCACAAGAGGAGGCCTGTTAAACAAGCAAAAGTGGATTTGAACCTGACATAAATGCACCTGCTCCATGAGCTTTAGACTGTTGAAGTAAAGTGTCTACGGCCATGCTAACACCACTGACCACCAGTGGCTATATGGAGCAGATATAGTTAAGCATGAGAATAAATTATCTGACGCCCTCCCAGGTTCTTCTTGTATAAATTCCTCCACACTGACATTAAAAGCCTGAAGTGACTTGTATTGACTGGACTTTAATTTGAGATTCATCACATTTACCCTCTTGACAAATGTATGAATACGAAGATGCTAATATCATATTTGGATGTCAAGGGATTAAAATCAGCTGCAGGGAAAATGGAGCTCCTACAAGACATTTTATTGACTTTTCATTTTAGTCATGAGTCTGACGGACTGTTTTTCAGGCAGACTTTAATTTACTTGCACAAGTAAGTGATTTCCTGCGGAGAGGGAGGACGAGGATATTGAAAGTAAGCAGAGTTACATCAGATTTCTTCAGCTGCTCTGCTCTGTGCTCTCAGGGCTGAGGGTTTTTCCAGTAGGAGAGGAGACTGGGGCAGGCTGGCTCACTCTGTACTCATTCTTCACTGCATCTAATCAATCTAAAGCTGCAGTAGTGCGCAAGAACAGAGAACGAATGCTACAATCGTCCACATCAAAGTACGTCCACTTACATGCTTGTTTTTGTCTTTTTTATTAAAGAGTAAGATCCTTTTTATTTAACCAGAAACATCACTATATATCACTACCAGACTCCACTGACAAAAACAGGAATTTTACTGAGCCGAGCACAGGAGCTGCTGGAATACCACTGCCTCCATCTGTCAGTTAGCTTGTGTTATTGTGTGACTTTCAGTGATGGAAGAAGTATTCAGATCCTTTGCACATTAACACAAACAAACAGATCCTGATCCAGAAGTTCTGCAAATTGGGACATGGGGCATAAGTAAGTAATAAGGTCACTTCTGTGAAGTTACATTTATCACACTGTGGTGGGGTTTCTGTAAATATTCTTTGTAATTTTGTCTTTGAATAGTGAAATCTAACATTTTCTTTTTGCAGGATGTAATAACATTTCAGCCTCATGAGGATGCTGATGGGGCTTTGGACTATGAATTTTGAATTTATAATTTGAAATGTGAAGTATTCATGTCAGGGCTATTCATGCTATAAAAGTGTTGTTAAGTTTACTTCCTGGAGGAATGAGAATGTGATTTGTACGATAAAATGAATTGCTAAACGAACACAAGAAATGGACACAGTAAGAAAAAATAAAGACAAGGAGATGACAGAAATAAATGAGAAAGAAAAACTAAAATGTGCAGATGAATACAAACAGAGGGTGAAATAAGAAGAGAAGCAGAGCTTAAATGAGAAGTGACAGCTCAACATCTTCACTGTCACCTCAGTTTGAAACAGCCTGTGTTTGAGTGTGTGTCGGGAGAAACACACTGATCACATCTGTCAGAGCGAGACTTTACCTCCCTCCTTCGTCTGTCAGACGAGCCTCACTCAGATTCTTTATTATCCTCTTATGAATGATTGACTGATTTATTCTTTTCCTTGTTCTGATTGTGACTCAGTCTCAGTGGCCACGTATTTATTATTTCATGTCCAACAGCCCAACTCAACCTGACAGAAAGTAAAAAAAAAAAACAGAACTTTAAGACATGATTGCTTCAGTACAAACTGAGTCACCACTGTTATTTAGTTCAATTCTGAAAAAAAGTAAGGAGGATAAAGAGAAATATAGAGATTCAGAAGTCAAAACTACACTTTTAGGCTACATCCAGAATCAGAAATAATTTCCATCTGTCCAACGTCTAAAAACAAGTATCACATGACACCGGCAGTGGCAGAGTTTTCAAACTAAATCCTGACTATCAGCGTCGGCGAAAATCTGAGTTTCAGGGGCTTGAAATCTCCAGAGTAGTGTGGACACCGGGTGTAGATGTAGCAACAGTGATGAGTTTTAAAAGTAAAACACAGTGTGGATGTAGCCTCGGTCACAACTGCACAGCAATAATAATGGATCTTTAGTGGGAAATTTCGACCATATAACTACTCAAACTACAAAACAGAAATGCCAGTGACAATTTCTGACCTGCCAGAAATCTGCCAATTGTTCACGAGTCAGATCGTTGATAAATCAGGTGATTAATCATACGGCATCAAACAACGACCAATTAGGCAGAAATTCAGATTCTCCAACACGTTAAATCTGTCTGTTCTGATTTCTAAAAACATGTTTACTGACGTTAAAGTTCAAATCTTAACTGACAAATCCACAAAGACTCAAAGGTCAGGGCAAGATTGTGGTTTGTGTTAAATATTAATAAACACATTGTCTGAAGTCACAGTGAAACTTTTTCTGTATCAAACTGGACCAGGATCTTATCCTAACCTGAACCAAAATCTGTGAGAGTCTAAACAGAACCATAACACACTTAGGTAAAACAAGGTCAGATATTTTGGAAGAAGATTATTTGCTGTTGCAGATTAGTTGTATATAAATGTTGTATACAAATGTATGCCCATGATTCTGCTATACCGGCACTAGTAAACAACAATAACTCACTCATAACTTTCCTACTTATTTTGGTTGTGTTTACCCCTGGCGTTTCCCCTGATGCTGCCATCCTCTTGTACACAAGTAAAAGACTAGACAAGACCTCAACTGAGTATATTCACGCCTTAGTTTTCCCTTATCAATGCATTTTCTCTTCAAATACAAGGCTGTTAAACAATTGATATCACTGGTGTGGTTTGGTGTGATGCCTCTCTTATCACAAACTCCTCTGACCCTCTTTGATTTTCTAAACATGTACAGGAGGCAGGGTGAGTGTAAGTCATCAGCGTCTTGTTTGTTTGTATTGTGGGGTCAACAGATGTGAACTCTGGTTATCAGATGTGTTTATGGTGCAGGTTTTCTGGTGGCTGCACTGTGACTGTTGTAACATTCAAAGTGTCTCTTTTTCTTCATCTTTTTCTTCTTCCTCCTCCGCCTTTGTTCTTTGTGTCATCTCGTGAATATGGAGCAGCTGTTTTCTGAACGAGCTGCAGATAATTGGTGGACAAGTGGAGAGAGGAGCAGCATTTAAATGTGTTTCACCATTAAAGGAACTATCTCGTATGAATTCCTGTCTGTCATATTAACAATGCTAAAAAGCTAAAAGCTAAATGTAGCCCACAAAAAGATAAAGTTTGTGTAGGATCTGTCCAAGGACATTAAAATAATAACCCAACCCCAACCTTGAAGTTTAATTCTGACTGACTCTTTTTGTTACAAATCTCCACAGGGAAAACAATCAAGTAAATTTACATATTCCACCTTAAACCAAAACGGCCTCATTTGTATTTCACCCTTAACTTGAACAAATCACATTTCCATTTCCCTTCAGCAAGCCAATCGGTTCCGCTGTCCAAGCCTTACTCATGTGGATAATGAGCTGTCAGCCAATCACATTCAGCCTGGGGGCTCTGGCACGTGATTGGATCCTGGCTGTGGATGCTGTGTGTCCCTGTATTTCACATCTGAATCAATAGCAAGGACATGTTTTAATTTAATGATACTGCACAGCCAATCAGCCGTCAGTGTTTTCTCAAACCGTGGTTCCTTTGAGCTAGAGTTTGACATGTATAGTCCTGAGCAGTTATCAAAGTGGAGGAGATGGTTTGTGATCAGTGAGAAGGAATTGGTGTGGGTTAAACTGGATTATTTCTATCATGTACCACAGCAACGTTTTGAAATGACTGATGGCTGAACCTCACCCTTCTTAGTTGCTGTTGCAGCATATGTTAAAGCAACACTATGTAACACTTCTGAGTAACAGTGCCCTCTGCAGCCACAAGTAATTAATTCCACCACAACTCTATAAAGCACGTGCAAGCTAAGCTAACAGAACAGCAAGGCCCTTTGAGGAGGAGAACGATGTCGGTGCTACAGCTCCAAAATAGCAGTGGCTATCTATTAGTTGGGCGAAAGCTGCCATTCTGTTGGTCAGGCAAAAATGTAACAAGTCACTTTTTTTTTAATATCAGTAATTTTGTAAACTACCAAGTTATTTTTAAAAAGTACATTACCCAACACTGATCCCACTCACTGAACTGAAACATGGCCAAATGGTGCATATTACCCATGATCCCCAGCTCCTAGAGCAGGAAGTGCTGTCACTGTAACAAACACACCAAACTGTTTAGAAATCTTGATATTTTGAGATGAACGCTGGTTTTTAATGACTTCTTAGTCTTTTTAATTGATCTACAGTTCAGCATTACTCTTGAACTTGCTGGACCTGATTCCAGCAGTTTAAGCTGCTGAACTGTCACTCAGTTAGAGGGAGATCGTACCTGCTCACCACAGTTACACAGAACAACAACAGGTATTCAGGGAGCAGAGTGGGAATGACAGAGGCTCCATTCTCCAACCATAAAAAAATCCTGTATTTGCCTCCAGCCCTGAGTGGCTCCTCAAAACTCAGTGCTAACCAGGCTTAATGTTTCTGCTAAGACCGTAGACACATTTTAATCACCTCTTTTCTCCTCATATCTGACTTACACTCACTGTCCAGTCAGTTTATCCTGTTGTCAGTGAGTAAAATCAGAAATTGTAAACATGAGGGAGACAAAAATAGGATTTTAAAAAGTGCTGAGGGCACTTAAATTTGCTCAAATTAATGAAGCCAGAGGTGTTTGTTTTGCTTTCCCTCCACCTCTAAATTTCACTCTGCAGTGTTCCTGAATGCATCATAACACAGCCATCTGAGGCAGAGTGAGTCCTCTCTGTATTAGAGAATAAACAGAGTGAAGTAATGATAATTACAACAAATTAGGAACATCTGCGCTCAGATAAACACACATGCTGATTGTCCTCGTCCGGCCTTCAGTCTGTGTGTGTGTGTGTGTGTGTTTTTCCATCTGTAGCATCTGTTTTTCTGTCTTCAGGCCAATAATATCTCTCACTCTTCCTCTGTTTCTCTCCCTCTCTCTTTCCCATCCCTCCTTCCTTTCTTCTGTCACACTCCTCATTCTCTCTGAATTCGTTTTCTTCTTTTTCTTGCTTTCTGGTTTGAATTTATTTCCTCAGGTTCTCAACACTATGCGTCCATGTGCGCACGCACGCACACACACACACACACACACACACACACACACACACACACACACACACAGTGTGTGAGTGAGTGAGCAGTCTGCCAGGCTGTGATTAGAGAGGAAGGATGGAGGGGGAAAGAAGAGAGGAAAAGACGTACAGATGCTTTGAGCAACAAACACAGCTGATAGACTGCAAGTGTATGTGTTTGTGTGTGTGTGTGTGTTACGCAAGCTTACTTTTCAGCAACAGCTACATTTAAATAATTCAGTTCAGTTGTTTTCCTTATTTCTTTGTTTGCGACGGACAGAGAGACGGACAGCTCTGTTGGGTTGATTGATTTCTCTCGGCCGGAGGGAAAACTCTCCTTCTCTTCTTTCTTTCTCCTTTTCTTTTTTGCTTTTTAGTTTCCTTTCTTGAGGGGAAAAAAGAAAAACATTTTTTATCCTCCTCTCTTCTTTTAACACCAGAAACTTAGGGATGGAGAGAGCAAAATCATGACTTAAAACATGCCAGTAGAAAGAAATGTCAGCCAACCTGGGTTATTTAAAACCAAGCCACTTGATTTGGAGGAGAAAACCCTCTAAGGGAGCCATTTTATATATCCTCACACAGTGGGAGCCATTTTGGATCCTTTGTACACTTGTTATGTGTTTGTGTGACTAGCCCCAAAAAAGACCAACACGAATGGTGTGTTAAGGCACCGCTCACAAATCATAAACTCACGCCTCCCTCAACGGCTGATGCAGTGGAAAATCCTAGTGGTGGCTCAATGCGAGTGTCATGATCTGAGAGTCTCGCTTCACTGGCAAATGACAGAGAAGGTTGGTGGTCAGTGACATCAAATAATAATAAACAACATGTTAAGGCTGCTGTTTCATGCCCATCCAAGCCCAGGAAGTGCTCTAACTGCTGGTCAACTGATATTTGAAGAGCACTTTTACCTCCACAACAAAACAAAAGATGCAAGCATATAAGCACACAAATGTGATGATAGACATTAACTAGGACTTCTAAGATGCATTTTTTCAGTGGCCAAGAGACCTCAGCTCGCTGCAAATACACACAATGCAACCAAATGAAGAAAACATCCTCATCAATTTGACAACACATGCTGTAAATACATAGGGAAGATAAATGATTGGAGCTAGGTGAGGGTGATTCCAGCAGTTTAAGCTGCTGACTGTCACTCAGTTAGAGGGAGATCACACCTGCTCACCACAGTTACACAGAGCAGGAGCAGGTGTTCAGGGAGCAGAGTGGGAATGACAGAGCCTCCGTTCTCCCTGTTACAAGTCAGTGAACCATCACAGTGATTCTGAAGCTGAGATTTTGAGGTAAAAATTCCATAATGTTGCTTTAAATAAATAAGATTTTCGAACAAAGTCCTTGTATGTCTCAGTCTCTGTTAACAGACAGCTCTACTGCAGTTTCACTCTAAATTAAAGACACTCATTCATTCATTCATTCATTCATTATCTACACTTATCCGTTAAGGGTCGCAGGGGGGCTGGAGCCTATCCTAGCTGACACTGGGCGAGAGGCGGTGTACATCCTGTACAGATTGCCAGTCCATCGCAGGGCCAGCCATTTACACTCACACCTATGGGCAATTTAATTTAGTCACCAATTAACCTAACATGCATGTCTTTGGATGGTGGGAGGAAGCTGGAGCCCACACAGGCACAGGGAGAACATGTAAACTCCACGCAGAAAAGCCCCAGGTGAACCAGGACTCGAACCCGGAACTTTCTTGTTGTGAGTGTTAACCACTGCACCACCATGCCGCCCATAAAAAACACTAGATAAAAAAATAGTTAGGCACGCGCACACACACAAACACACAAACACACAAACACACACACACACACACACACACTCAGAACTGTGAGGTTTTGTTGTTGTAAATCATGGCTGTGACAGATTGGTGTTGCCAGGGGAAAAATATATAGCAATTTAAACATCACATTCTCACACAGTGAGTAATTGGAGCTCAGGACGAGTGACAGGAAAATGAGAAAGAGAGAAAGTTAAGAAACAATCACAGAGCTGAACTCAACGTCTGTCTGTATGCATCCATCTGTCTTTCTGTCGCTCTGTATTTGTTTTTATTTACCTATCTGTGTGATGTATTTGTCACCTGTTCTGTGTGATTTCCTACAATGTGAACTTGACGTGGTGCAGAGAAGTTAGAGTTTGTTGGTTTCACTCTGCTGAGATTCAATCACAGAGGAAAATGTCTGTTCATTAATAATTTTTTTATATGATGTCAACAGTTTGAGCACTCGGGGCAAAAGTGTTATCATGTTGACTTTTAGTAAAAAAACAGAACAAACAAACTTTTTATCTAATGTAATTAAGCACATTGTACCTCAAAATTAACCTTTGTATTTGCCATAGCTAGTATATCAAAAGTTTAATGCAACGTAATAGCAGGTGAAAATCTAATTCCTGACATGCATTTGATTAAAGTACATTTGACACCAGAGGGGCTTCATCTAATGAAGTATGACTGAGATATAAATAAGAAATGGGAAATTCTATCCATGTTTCCTTTAGGGAAAATGAGATGAAAATGATCAGAGAGAACGTGCTCATAGAGCCTTTGTTTGTTTCTTTTAGGAGACACCTTAAAACCTACAGCTCATGGCAGTAACAATGTCAATAAATGTGTTTTACTGAGTTTTACTATTATTATTATTATCATCATTATTTTCCCTTGTGTTTTAAGAATGTGTTTACTGTTATTTATACATTTGTCTGTGTTTTATAGGATCCCCTCAGACACTTGCTTGATGTGAATCAATAGTAAGAGGAACAATACTTCTTTCTTTAAGGGTTTTTAGTTTTGTCTTTTGGTTTGTGTGTGTGTGTGTGTGTGTGTGTGGGTGTGTGTTTGCTGGTGTTTTTAAAAATTTGAATAGAATATTCTGTAAATACAAAAAACTAAAGGAGAGAAAAAAAGAAGCACACACACAAAAACAACACACAAAAAAGAACGAAAAGGAAGTGAAACGCCACAACGTGATTGAATTACTCCTTGAGGTAACCATAGCAACAACCCTGATGCTACACCCTCCACCTATGTCTGACATGGTGCCCTCATGTTGCTGCAGCAGAGGAAAGTTACATTTTGATGCATTAATAACATTAAAAGATGTAAACAGGAAGTATGATGTTGCCATGGACTCAGACTGGCATTTATGGATGTACAGACAGCTATCACTGGATTACTGTGACACTGAAGAAAACTTGTGAAAATTAGATGATTCTCATTCAAGTCCTGGGGTCTTACAGGGGATGATGACATCCTTGAGTTTGAGTCATGCTGAGAAAAAAGACGCTACTTTTGATGCTAGCTGTGACACTCAAGCACTGAAGGCTTCAATTAAAGTAGCTTAATATCCTCCATATTGTGTGTCAAATCCACTGCTCACAGTGTTGATAGGCAGCCAAATCACTTACACAACTGACCCATCTCTCCCTCTGCAGCCACCCCTCATATGGGTTCTATGGTTAAAACAATTTCTGTTTATCTAGGAAACTTCTCAAATGCCAATCAAATACATATTTTTGTCATTACAGATTATTTTATCATCTTGAAATTATCATCACAGCCCTATGTGAGATTTGTTTTGAACAGAGAACATACTGAATTAAAATACCTTACTAAACACACGCACACACACTGTGTTGTGTTTGTGGTTTCTCTCAGAGCGATGTGACATTTTTAAATCCCTGGTACAGTGGTTCTGCACCGCTGGATGCTTTAATAGAAACACGCAGTTTCTATTCTCTAATAACAAGCACAACAAAGATAAAGCATTTTGTTTATGATACAGGTTTTTATTTACAAAGAGCCATTTCCAGCTGCAGCGAGTCACAGCACTGCAGGGAGAAAAACACCTGACACACAACAGAATATATAAAAACACACAAATGTCCAATGAAGGGGAAATAAGAAGTGGACTGTTTCTGTTTTGGCCTTTTCTGTTTTTCCAACAGGAAGAGAAACAACATTACCCTTTTACTGCACACTATTCTGCCCACTGGATGCTAAAAAGGAAACTTTGGACTGCTGATACTATCAAAGGTTGCATTTATACGGACATGTATATGTTAAATTAGACTCATTGTCGTAACAAGCAGAGTGTACAACTGAAACCTTAAAAATATGGTTTCTCTGTACATTTAAAGCAACCCAGCAGTCCAACAGAGAAGTTAGTCTTTTAAAACTTCAGTTGGTATCATCAGTTGGTTTTAAATTAAACTTAAGGTCCAATATAGTTTCAAACTCTCAAGCACCGATTTAGTAAATTAATTCTATGTCATTTATGTCAGTAGGGAAGTCACTAATGCTCATGCTTCATGTGCTCCAAAACACTGAGTTCTGAAAAAAGCTTGAAAACCTTTTGGCAAATGTAACTGGTTAAGCAGCTTTCATTGAAATGAAGTGAGTGTTGCCTTGGTTTTCTTAATACAGCCATGTGGACCAACCTCAACAAGACAGGGACAGTGTTCAGAACAGACTGAAGGAACTTGCTTGAGTGGAAAAAAAATAATTCTACGGATTCTTGAAAAAGTCTGAGGGAGCTGTAATTGTCTTTTAACACGTATTTCCTGAGATGTGGAAACGTATTGCTAAAAGGAAGACAGACAGGTCAAGAAACACTTGCAGTCACAGTTACATCTGATCCACATGGCTTGAAGGAGTTGTTTAACCAATGAAAAAAGGGAGCTACAGAAAGAAGTTCAAACCCCGCCTCCTTTCTGACATCTGCACAGCTGACCAATCCTGCTGTGAGGTGGGTGTAAATGTCAGATCATCAGTTTCAGAAAATTAGTGTTTTTTTGATGGGGCTCAGCAGACACATGACATCTTGGCGTGGCCTGCGAGTTAGGTTGCTGCTAATGTTTGCTCAGCTTGTTTCTCTGATAGTTTCAGATCCAGATGTCTGATGACTAAAATCCGTAATCTCTTTAAAGTCAGTTTTGATCCTTCCAGCAACCACAGACGCGTGCATAAAGTGGATATAACGACATTGACAAACAACCAAATGAAATGTACTATTACCTTCAAAAATTACAGATTTCTCTAGGTTATATAGATAGATAGATAGATAGATAGATAGATAGATTATATTGTTAGCATTCAACTACAACATATCCCATATGTGTTATGGCTGTCTCATTTTTGATGGCAGCCCTAAGTCACAATACTTCCATCTGACAGTACTTGTTCACCAATTTTTACATTTCCACCACTGAGAGGGTCATAAAATATGTAATGTCAAGAAATCACTGGGTAGTACACAATCTCCTTAGTGATTCATGAGGTGGGAAAAAATGCTGCTGGAGTTAAGTAAAAAAAAAAAAAAAAAATTAAAAAATACATGATTGACTCTGAACAAGAGGAGCCTGAAAGTCAGGGCAAAGTCTGTAGACGATGGTGCAAGATGTCTGGAGTGTGACATCAGTGACTGATGGCCAGGAGCTATATTACAGCAATGGTTGCTAAAAATCATGTTTTTTTCAGTTACCTGGCAACTGCCTGACATGTTTTCCCCACACCTTATAAATAGAAGATTGCCAAACATCAGTAGAGATTGCCTTCTCAAAATTCTTCCTGTAAAAAATGTTATAAGCCACCAATTTTGGGGAAATATTATGTGAAATGCTGTGACTCTGGACTGTTATCACTATAATACATACAGACAGGTGACACATTTTAGGAAAAACCTGGCTTGAGGTTTACTAACACATGTTGGGTTTTACTGGCTTCTCATTCACCACATCAGTACATCTAAACAATCTAAAGAAGGTTCTACTGGTCCTTTACAAGGTTCTAGGGGTTATTGAGGAGGCTCTCAGGGTTGGTCAGCATGTTTTAGTGGTTGATGGGAAGGTTCTAGAGGTTCTTTGGGATGTTCTAGGGGCTGATCAGAAGATTCAAGTTGAAAAGCTTCTATAGATGGTTGTAGGAAGTTGACGTAATCATTAAGAAGGTTCTAATAGTGCTGGAGGAGGTAATGGAGGTCCTTCAAGAGATTGTAGTCATTTCTGGGGAGGCTTGGAGGTTCCAAAAGACATTCAAAAGGTTCTACATGCAGTTTTGGATGTTTTAGTGGTCAAAGGGAAGGTTCTAGAGGTCATTTAGGTTGTTCTAGGAGTTGTTTAGAAGGTTCAAGTTTAAAAAGGTTATGCAAATGGTTGTAGGAGGTTGAAGTAGTAATTAAGATGGTTCTCATGATCCTTGAGGGGGTTATGGCGGTCTTTTAAGAGGTTGCAGTGGTCACTGATGAGGCTCTAGATGTAGTTTTGGATGTTTTAGTGGTCAATGACAAAGTTATTAAGGTTAAGGTCTTTTAGAAGGTTAAGGGGGATGGTAGAAGGTTCTGGGTTGTGTAGGTGTCCCTTGGAGGTTATAGAGGTCGTTTAAGAGGTCCTAGTAGTCCCTCAGGAGGTGGGTCATTCTTTTTGTTATCCCTCCAGGGGAGTTCAACACACTTGAAGAATTTATGACAAGGAGCACTTAAGTTCTTCTGAAGGCTTGTGGTGGAAAATCACATAACTAACACACTTTGGCTTCCTTTAATTTGTCTGTCATTTGTACATAGCATAAGACAGACATTTTGAAAAGAGTTAATAATTCCTGGGAAGAACTCTGTTATTCTGCTGGCAATAGTGTTCCAAAGTTCCAGTTTGACAACTTTTGGTGCAATCCTTGTGTCATTTCCTCTCACTAGCAGCTAAAATAGTGCACTGTCAGCATCAGTAGATACTCCAGTGTTAGTATGGAACTGGGACACAGTGTAAAACTGGCACACTCCACACTTGTCTTACTCTAATTTGTTGATACTCTGCAACCTCCTTCTGATGAAGGTGATCAGGAAATGCTGTTGAGACATGTTTTTCTGATTCAGAGTTTTGTCTTGACGTCAGGTTCATACCTGAAGATTTCAGGAAGGATTTGGCTCTATCGTTATACCTTTTATTTCATCTCTATCTCACTTGTCGACTCTCCTGCTTTTATCTTCCTTCTCTGTACTGTGCGTATGTAACACTTTGATCTACTCTCTCTTGCTGTATGTATAATGTATACTCTCTGTAAAACTCTCTGCTGCACTGGCCCTGTTTAAGTCCCAAAGTGAACTGCAGGAGGAGGAGGAGGAGGAGGAGGAGGCTGGCATGAAAATAGACCAAGAGAGAGAGGAAGAGAGGCGATAAATAAGAAGCGAACAAACAGAGGAGGAAGCTGCTGAGTGGAGCAGTGCGAAGAGGAGGACGATGGAAAGATACAATAAAATCCATCGCAGTAGAAAGACAAGATAGAGATAATATTAGAGGAGAAGAAAGAAGCAGAGATGAAGAGAAGCTGATGATAGAGTGAGAAGAAAAGAAAGGAGGAAGAGTGTAGTGGTAAAAAGACAAATCACATTCTGTGTTGACCTCCATTACCCTCTCTCCTGTCTCTCTTTGATGGATGGAAGGAGCGTAGGAGGAGAGCTGGGGGTGTGAAAACATTACTTAAAGAAACTATAGAGAGAGGTCTTCATTAAGCCCGAATCCTGCTATGGACTGAAATGAAAATGTCCTCGAAGTGAAGAAAAGGCAAAAAGGCTCTTGATGAGAAGAGGTCATTGATGAACAAATGGAAATAAAAAGTTGAGAAGAAAAAAGAGTGGAGATGAAGATTAAGAGAAGCAAGAGAGAAAAGAAAATAAGTAAGGATGAATGAATCCAATGTTTCTGATACTGATCAGTCAGGCTGGGTGATTAAGTCTCTCACACTATATTTAATTTTTTATCATGACAGTTTTTCTTGAAACTTCTCGTGTTGATAAAATATTGATAAAATAACCCGAATGAATGAAGGTACATCATCACACTGGTGCAAACATTTGTAAAGCCAGTACTCCATGAATACAGTCCTATTTATTAATTTACACCACTTCCCACTATGGCCTCATAAAGTTATAAATGCTACAGTAATATCTGTATCAGTTGCCTATGGCTTTAACCCTGTTCATATATGGTTCATTTGCAATAACAAACATGTTCTGGAGAAACTTGATGCCCCAAAGTATATATTTCCTATTAATAATAATGAGAAAAAGTAAAATAATGCATCTGGCAAGTCACAACCCAGGCCCTGTATTCAACTGCACAATAGCCACGACAACACATCTCATTACTTTACACAAGACAACATAATTAAGCCCCAGTGAAGCATCTTGCCTCTTCTGATCCCTGGGGATCCTGATGTTCTTTTATAGGTTGTTATGGTGACAGACAGTTGACTTATATAAAGAAAGGACTCCTATCTAGACCTGAAACAGGGATACTGTGGTTATAGACCTGTGTTATAGCCATTTTTGAGACCATTTGCAGGTGAGCGATTTCACCATGGAGAAGCAGCACTTTGCTGAGGACTGTAAGGATCTCTGTCAACAGGCCTGGGACGACCCAACCTTCATGTGGGGGATCATCAGCTGTGACGAGAGTTGGGTTTATGTGTACGACCCAGAGACCAAATAGCAATCTCTAAGACCAAAGAAGGTGTTACACACTTTTGAGGCTCTCCTGTTTTCAATATGCCGCTGTGCTGTTTTCTGTGTTGTCTGAATAGTTATAAGGTCAAAAACAGTTGTCATTCTACCACTTCCCTTGTGATGAGAAAGAGAAATGGTTGCCATTGGTAAGTTACAAATTAAGAAAAACAAAGTTTGAGTCTTTTGGCATAAGATTTTTGGTTGCACCAACACAACCACCCTACTCACCAGATTTGGCTCCATATGACTTCTTACTTTTCCTCAAAATAAATTCAGACTGAAGGGGTCACCATTTTGTGGGAGCGTTCCTAGCATGGCAGGAACTCTGAGAGCAGTGTATCGCTGCGCAAGGTGACAACTTAGGAGGGAATGGTGGCCAAATTTAAACCAGACAGGTTTTTGATTGTTACAAGGGTGCCTTTTGGAAGTATTAACATATGTGTGTGACAGATGAGTATCACCCTGTCACTCCAGGTAACATGAAATAAGTAACCGACCACATGCACATTCACCGCTGTTATCATGTGTGTCATCGTGTTCCATTAAAGAGCTTTTTTCTCTCTTTATCATTTCCAACCACACACACACAAACACAAACGCACACACAAACACACACACTGCTATCAGTCGCAAACAGATTATAGCTCTTTCAGTTGAATTCAATTTAAAAACACTGTTAGTGAGAATGATAGCAATCAGTTTCAAAATAAAAGCCCTTTGACCCTTTGATTCTGATGTGTTTGACACATGTGCATGTGTTGTCTGAGATGGACACTGCTCAGTAGATACTGGTGCCATCTTTTTATCACAATTTGTGACTTTGGTGCAGGAGAAGATGTTCTGGCTTTGAGACGAAAAGGTTGGCAGTTTTCATCCTGCCTCAGGTTTTTTGGTATTTATATATATTTTTTTGGCAGACTGCAGTTTGATTCATGTTAAAGCCTTTTCCCTCACTAACACTGCCAGTGCAATGATAGAGCAGAGTCTAGTTTAATCCTAGGAAAAAATTGTGGTTTAATCCCAGTCAAGTGTGATTTAATCCCATTACTGTTTATTTGTATGCAAATGCAAGTTTAGGCACTTGTGTGCAGCAGCAAGAACAATCCACAGCTTTAAGTAGTCATGTGTCTTGTTCTTAGACAAAAACAAAAACAAAACCTGAAGAAACTAAAGGACATAGAGGTAATGAGTCTGCCATTTCATAGGTTGGGGTGTGGCTAATTGAAATACAGGGACAAGTGGATATGAGTATAGAGTGAATACAGCTTCTATAGAGAGCACTGGGGTTGGAAGGGAAGAATTCCAATAGTCAAACCAATACCACATGTTTCACAAGCAAAATCCTGACCTATTTCTTTTATTTGGCTTCTTTTTTCCAATGTATCTTGTATAATAGTGTCCCTGATTGCCATGCAGTGGGATCAGTTTGGGAGTTTTTGTTTCTCATGTCACGTTGGACAAATAGTCCATCACATTTAAAAATCAAGAAATTTCTTTTTGGAGGAAAAGAAAGCATGTGTTGTTGGTGTAATTCTATAGTTACATTATTATCAACAGATCTAATGAAAAGATCCAAAGACCAACACTGTGTTAGTCAGTTGACTTGTGGTGACTACATCAATATCACACTTATTTATGGCTCAGTTTAGACTCTCACAGGTTAGTGAAACATCCTGGTTTGGTCTAATACAGAAAAAGTTCACAGTGACTTCAGACATGACTTCTTTATTGGCTCTGGTTTTTCTGCTCTTGTCTGATTGGTTGGTCTGCTGCTGCTTAGAGATTTATGGGAGAGATGTGATTTATGCAGAAACACAGCAAAGTGGTGAAATCCTGCAGGACCTAATTATATTTACTCAGACACACAGTCACACTACATATATTTACAGGAGAGGGAAGGTGACAGAGATTGTATCTATTTTAACTAAATAAACATACCAGTGTCTGTTAAACCAGCCCCCCACCTCCCTGTCCTGGGACTTTTTCATGCTTTGTTGTTTCACTGTTTTGAATCCTGAATTAATTAAGCTTTTGAACACTATAGTCAACAACAAGAACAAGCCTCTTAAATGTCACAGTAAAAACAAATCTCGACAAATTGTTGAGTTCAGCAGTATAGTAGTAGTAGTATAAACAAACAACAACATAATTGATTTCCTTGATATTAGGAAATCTGTATACTGTAAATTTAAGTTTGTTCCTCTCACTTGTACACATTACATTTCCATGACTTCTTAAAGTTAGAGATACACTCATCCAAGTCACCATCAACTGTTACCGTGCACTGCCTGTGCTGAAATATAGATTGGTGGAGCTTGTAGGAGAATGTAGACACTTTATGCAGCCATACAAGGCCTGGCAGATACCAATTAGGGCTGAAAAGACATGACACACTTTCCTTTGTTTTCTCATTTTGACACTTTTATCCAATATGACTTACAAGTGAGGGACAACAGTAAAGCTTCAGGACAGTAGGAGACCTTGAAGTGCAAGATCTATTCAACAAGACAAAGTGCAGGAAGATCAGACAAAGAAGTGCACAATGTTAGGCATGTTAGAGTGAACTTTTTTGTCTTTCATGATGGTCACTGTGTCAAATTAGACAATCATAGTGCCTGGTTCCACCACCAGGGAACCACAAACCAGAGCAGTCTGGACTGAGAACGCCTTGTGTGCAGGGATGGTGATGCCAGATGGTGTTCCTTGGAGAAACACAGTGGCTGAGAGCCTGCATGATTGCATTCAAGTAAATGGGTGCAGACCCAGAAATCTCTCTGAAGCCAGCATTAGTGACTCAACCAGTGGACGCCAATGAGCGTGACAAGTGACCTTTTAGGTTAATCGAAAACCAGATACACTGCCACGTTCTGGACTATCTGTAAGGGTTTCACTATGCATGCTAGGAGAGGGTTAGCATGCCACTCATTTGGTCAGTTTATCACTTTGGTCCAGAAAAGTACACTCTTGTGTTGGCAGGGACATTAGCAGAGCTTGGTACAATGCCTGACCTCCCACTCCATCTTAAACTTGGAAGCCTTTACATAAGGCAAAAGTTTGTTCCAAATCCAAACAGGACAGTTGTTTTCTTGTCTGATTCAAGGGTCTCCAGGCAGAAAGTGTTGTACCTGTACAGACTGTAAAGCTCTTAAAGGCAAAACCGACTACAGAGTCTAAGATAATTATTATTTGTTCCATTGTTAATTTCAGTTCTTCTTGATACATGCTGTTGTTTCATTACAAAAGCACCTCAGACTGCGGTTCACAGCAGCAGCGATTTTACAACTTTTTAAAAGGAGAGTTTTAGTAGAACTAACAGAGTCGAGTTCAGCAGAAGGAGATGACGAATGTCAGTTTCCTGTTTTCTGACATTTATTTCCAAATTTATCTTGAGAAAAATAACAAGTACAGAGTGTCTGATGGTCTGTTTATCATTCTGAGGCTTCTCTTGTTTCAGATCTCCCCTTCCAGTGAACTGGACTGGGTTTGTTTTGTTCCCAGTATGTGTGTCTGCCTGTGTGTATGTGTGTTGATAACAGTCCTCGTCTGATAATCAGTCACAATTACATCCAAACAGAAAGAAACGGAAAGGAAGTGGGTGGAAGGAGGAGAGAGCTATTGATATGGTAATATCTGTCAGACACACACAAACACACACAATGGTCTTTCTACAGCTGTGAGGACACTCAGTGACATAATGTATTCACATTAACCTCAACCGTCATGACTGAATGCTTAACCTGAACCTGAACCTGAACCTGAACCCAAACCTTAACCTCATTCTTAAAACTGAATCTTCAACCCCAAAGACCCCTTTGAAATTCTGAGAATGAGCCAAAATGTCCTCCCAACAATGATTTTTAACTAGAATTTGTCCACACAACCACAGAGGCACAGACACACTGAGGCCTGTTGCAGTGTGACAGCAGTAGAATAGAAGGTCTCATTTTCTGTCTCACCAACCTTTTATTACAATATGAGACTGAAACCACCCATTAGAGAGACAGAGAGAGGCGTTGAATTCAAGTGAAGTCGTGCAAAATGAAACGCAGTGAAGGTGACAAAGCCTAACTGTTAATAATTATAATTATTATCTGACACACTCAGAGCTTTTAAAGGCTTTTTACACCAAAACAGACAACTTAGATTCACTGAGATTGATTTCATGTACGTGTAATGAGCCTGTTCTCATCAGAAGTCCATTGTTATTTAAAAGTATCGAACAGCTCTTCAACTCTACAGATAAGAAACTGAAACATATGGTTTCATTTTTACATAACTGTTCTCTCACCAACAGGCTAGCATCTGTGTTTTGTTATGCTGCCGGCTACAGGCTCCAGGATACACCTGAAACTCTGACTGAACTAACAGCAGTCAAGACACTTTGTGGGTTATGTCAGCTACAGGTTTTTACAAGGAAGAAGGATGTGGAAATAATAAAAAAAATATCTCAGTTCAATGCTTCATTGAGTGCTCTACTAGGCCTCAAAGGGACAAGGACCGTGAGACTTTGTTACCTCTCGTGTGAGGAGTTTTGGTCTCCATTCCTAACCTAACTAGGCAGAAGTTGAGGCAGCTAGCTGGTATGGCTGAGACTTTAGCTGGAGTGCTAATACTCGATGGCACTTGAGCGACCTTAAATTGAAGTAAAGATGCGGTAACCGAGTCATGAAGGGAAAGAACGAAAGAAAAAACACAAAATCTGATCTGGTGTGACCAGAGAAGAAGCAGAAATCGCAAAGTTAGCAAATGCCTAATGACAGATGCTAGGTAAGATCCGTCTGTGGACAGTAAAGCTAGCTGTGAAGAGGTTTCTCAATGGTGTTGTGTCATAAACATGCACTATTTATGGGTGGCACTGCCTGGTGCATGGTGCAAGACATGGTCACCAGCCAAACAGGATTGGTGAAAAGAGATAAGGCGTAAGAGGGTTGCAGTGAGGCTTACTCCCAGCTCAGTTTTGTGCCAGATACATTTCATAGAAATGATAATGTATCTGGTGTCTGTGGCAACATTCTGGTGCACCTGTGGCGATGTGTTTTGTGTCAGCAACCAATGACTGGATTCCCTGAGCTAAACAAAGGGAGCACACGTAGCAACAGAGATGGAGTCAGCTACAGCAGCTTGGGGTGTGATGTAAAAACCTAGGAGGCATCCAAGAAAAGTCTCTGATGCTCCAGATAAAAAAGAACCTCAGCATTCAGAGGAACTATTACAGTCAAAAAAAGAAAGAAATCAGAAGAAGCGAGGCATACATCATAAGCATGTGTCAACAGTGTTTGTGTAATACTCTCACTGCCAGAGGAGGAAGACAATGCAGGTTTAAATAAGCTGTGCAAATGTCAGCTGTAGCTAATGCATTCTGTGTATTTGTGTAACAGATCAGACTAATTCCGAAACTTATCAAAGGATTTTCCTCAAAGATTCTCTCCTCCTTCTTTACTCCAAACATTCACAAAATGGAGTCACACAGCTGTGAGATGAGCCTGATATTTATGCTCATGTTGACATATTTTCAACAACACAGATGCATTCACACCACTCAGAATGAGTCTTTGTTCGCATCCACTTGTTTCCTTCCATTGACTTTGGACACAATCACACCACCTCTACAATTTGCTTTGTGTTTAGTCTGAACAAAGCTTCAAGTGAACACACGCTGGGTCCAACCTCCAGTCTGCTGTTAAACATCAGTCAGCGATGTTGGACCGACCAACTCCCACTGTGAAGTTAGTTTGATATCGAAACTTTCTTTAAACTGTGGTTAACATTCGACAAACACACAGACACACACTTCCAACATAAATGGCTTCATGCAGACTCTATCCAATGCACACACACACACACACACGCACAGTATAGTGATGTCAGATTAATAGTGCTGCGGTGCGTTCAGGGGCCTCGGGCTGCAGATACAACCTCAATCATCCATCAACCCTGACTGCTGATATAATTACTACACACACACACACACTCACACACACACAAACACACTCACAAAGAGTCTGTCTTTTTCTTGTGTTTTCTCCACTTGTCTCAAGGAAACAACCAATTTGCTCTGAACATTTCAATTTACCTCAAAGCTCTCTCTCTCTCACTTTTTCTGTTTCTCTCACTCTTTCTCTCTCCTGATTGGCTGCGAAGTATGTTGTTACTCTATTGATAGGTCATTAATTAATGTCTTGCCAATCAGTGTTTCATGGTACAAACAAGTCTTATTTATCTATACATGGAAGAGTGTTTTACATCTAGCCAATTAAAGGGACCATCAGCGCTCTATCATGTGTAGACAGAAACCTGGGTTGAGAAAAGAACTGAACAGTGAACCACAGTAGACATGAGCTTCACACCCACAAACATGGATGTTTTTAAAGGGTCTAAAAATGCAAATGCAGAGATACATTATTATAGATATTAAATGGCATGGTTCTTATACTCAGAATCATGAATGATCTCTGATTAATTCAGTGATTCAAACAGGTCTGGTGTTGTGTTCATTGATGGTTATTTCCTGTTGACCAATCAGAGTTTGTTGGTCAGTTTATGAACTTGGACATCATCTACCTACATGGCTACGTGTCTACATCCATGAGAAACAGTGAGAGAGACAGTGAAAAGGGAACTGAGATGGAAACAAGTGTGGATAAGATCAAAATCAATGGCAAAATCAGAGCCCTAGTCCAAGTCTGAGTCATCAGTGCTAAAGTCGAAGTCAAATCAGAGTCCTGACAATCAGCACACAAATTGGACTTGAGTGGTATGAAAGAGGCTCTGAGCAGGAGTAGCTAGAGAAGACATGCGACAGTAAAGGTCTTTTCACAATGGGGGTGTTTTTATAGTGCGATTAATTCACACGATTACTTTTTTAAAAATTGTTACGCAGACCGTGAATATTATGTGGCAAAAAAGCAATGTCATTTTTACCTCAGAAGGGGGTCGATTATTTTGGAGCTTTCGCACCACAATTATAGGCATCACAATCACAAATTACCAGAGGCTGCTCTGAGACAAAGGATCCTGGTAGTTGGTCCTCTGTCTCGTCAGATGCAACACCAGCAGAACTTCAAACTGTCTCAACAACATCCTGAAATATGTCCACAACCGGCGGTGGTGGACCTTCAGTTCCAACACTTTGGGGCCTTTTCTTAAGGTGAGAAAATGTAAAAGTCTTCATGTGAGCACATCTGGTGGGTGTTACACACTGACTCTGACCAGTTTTAGGTAATTTAGCTGTCATGTCATCATTACCAGGACGAACTATTGGAGAGTTGAGCTACTGAACCAAAATGAGTTTGATCTCTCAGCTGATCTGCAGTCAGTTCATGTCATGAGCAGACGCATATCATTACAGCAGCAGAGTGAGAGATCCTCCAACAAAAACACTCTCAGCTGATCTGCAGTGTGTGTGTGTCTGTGAGTGTCTATCCTGCTGAACAAATGTGCCTGAAGACTTTTTATGTAAAAGATGAAGAAGAAATTTGGAAAAAACTGTGAACAAGTGTGTGTTTTTATGTGTTGCTGCTTGGAAATCTCCCCATGTTTCACTTATTTTCTGCACAGACAAAGCTAAAGTGACATGTTTGTGTCTGTTTTTCAGACTGTGTGTTTGTGTGTGTTTAGTATTCAGACTGACCGCATTAATATGCAGATCTTCTTCTCCATCACAGCTCGTGTGTTGGGTTTCTGTCGCTGCTCCTTGAGTCCATGTAAACACTGAAAAACAGTTGCACCACATCACACACGGAACCTGAACGCTTCCTGTCACATCTCATGTTTAAATGCTGCTGTTGTTGTCACACACTCTTTTAGTCACAAAGATAAAAATTTAATTATCTGATATGTCTGAAATCTGCTTTCTTGTACCCACAACTTAATCATGTCATGTTCCAATTTGTCTGTGTGTGTGTGTGTGTGTGTGGGGTGGGGTGGGGGGTGGTGGTCTCACATTTTTAGGAAAGTGCTTTGACGTTTCATTATCTCAAGATATTAAACAATTTTCATGCTCAGTAATTGGCACTGCTCAATCTCTAAATGTTACTTGAAAATTGCAAATTAATTATCTCCCTTGTCTCAAAATAACATGTTTCTGTGG
Organism: Lates calcarifer; assembly: GCF_001640805.2. Taxonomy (NCBI): domain Eukaryota; kingdom Metazoa; phylum Chordata; class Actinopteri; family Centropomidae; genus Lates; species Lates calcarifer. Next base: position 12,933,751 of record NC_066850.1, read on the forward strand.
CACACAAATCAAATTAAAAACAGTTCTACTGAGATACAAACTAGTAGATCAAATATCAGACAGTTTTATGATCAAGGTTTAAAGAATTTAAAATTCAACTTTGTACAAAAGAATGTGGTGCCACCTCTTTATCGCATTGTTCTATCACTTATTCTCTGGAAAAATAGGACAAAAGCAATTTATAAACAGCTTATTATTATTTAAAGCTGAACCTTTTATTAATGATTTATTAACTTTTGTAGTCTAATTGCCGGTGACTGACCTGTATTAGCATCATAACAACATTTAAATCTGCAAACCTGATGACTTTCTGAAGCCTAATGTGCTGGATGAGGATCTAGCACCACAAAATTTCTGATTAATGACTAACAACTGGTGCTGTCAAAGTTAACGCAATAATAACGAGTTAATCATGTATAGTTAATTAACGAGTTGTTTTGGACGCATAATGAAGTCACACATGTTCTGTGATTGTGACTCTCGGCCCACCCTGTAGTTTGGGAAATAAAGCAGTAGTAACGTTGTGGATGGCAAACAAACTTCCTTATTTGACTGGTTCCTTATAGCTGATTAAAATCAAAGGGCTACAGAAGAGTCATTAAGCCTACACAGGAGGCTTTGATAGATGAAGTGTGACTCCTAAAAAATGTAATTACATGTTGCGTAACGTGACTAGACGTCCTGGATGTCAAACTGAATGTCACGATTTCCGTCACTAAACTCTAAAATGTCCAAGTTTCTCCAGAATTAAAATAATAATATTATACTTGTTTTCAGTGCTTATATAGACATTTATCATGTTCTGTCTCACTCATTATTAAGAGAGACATTATAAGGACTTTGCTTAGGAATATAAAAACAGAACAATGCAACATGCAACAGACTTGAACACTGATTGGTTTATATGCGCATCAATAAATTTTGTCGTTAAGGCTGTTGCTAGCTTGTGAGTGTCATAGGTCGCCACAGATGCTACAGAACTTGGTCTTCGTAAGCTACCCTGCAACTAGAATGATGCGTTCATGGGGTCTGTGGTGTGCTCAATATAACAAGTAACTGTCCTCCATCCTGATGGAAACACCTACGCCGGTGGCATAAGCACATACATGTGCATGTGTGTAAATCCATGGCTGCAGGTGAGGTAAACACACTGAATTCGACCTGAGACTCTGTGCTGCCTCACCAGGAAAGAACACGACATTCAGTTTGCCATGAATGTGAACTTCAGCTGTTGTTTTGTTTGCATGTATGTGTGTGTGTGTTTACTGAACCTCTGCTCAGTTTCTGAGCTGTGACCTCTGAGAAAACTTTTGTTTCTTTGTGGAAAAAATAATTTTTTGCTTTGCACTGCAGCATGCTGTGTGCGCGTGCGTGTGTGTGTGTGGACAGTGGATTAGTTTCCTCTCTGACAGCAGTGAAACAAGGAAACATAGATAATGTCACACAGACTCCTCCTGTCTGCTCCTCTCCTTTGCCCCTCCCGACTCCTCCTTTCCTCTCCCATCTCCCTCTCCCCTTTTCCTTTCTCTCCCTCCTCTCACCCTTAACTACTACCTCCTCACTTCCTCCTCTCCTCTCCTTATTCTCTCCCTCTCTTATCTTTTCTCTTTCCAATCCTCCTTTCTTCTCTTCTCTCTCTCGCTGGTTCATTTCAATATGAATGAAAGTTGAGCTGATTTTCCTCGAGGCGAAACACACACACACACACACACACACACACTTATTAAATATTCATTTGCATTTTTTAGTCTCTGCAAACTGAATTAATTCAATTTCTATTCGGCTTCGTTCACACTGAGATGCCAAAAGTAGACTTGAGGGTTTTTAATCTGTGTATGTGTGTGTGTGTTGGCTACAGTTAAACTTTCAGGGCATGAGTGTAAATCAATATAATGTCCTCACACCACTGGGTGAGACAATAAGCAACATGTAAGAGGTGATGATACATTAGTGTTCGCAAATTATTTCCTCTGCCTCCAAAAAAAGACTGTCAACACTGAGTTCTACTGCACTGCTCTGAGGCGTCTGAGGGAGGACGTTCAGCACTAACAAACCTGAGCTGTGCCGTGATGCCAACCGAGTGCTCCATCATCACGACAAGCTTGCTTTTGTTGGCTGCACCAACACAGTCTTAACTCCCCGCCCATCCTACTTGCCTCTTCCCCAAAATGAAATTCAAGCTGATGGGTCACCACTTGACACAGTGGAGGAGATCCAGCTTGAGTCAGGTTAAGATTCAGACTATTAACATCTGCAAAATTATTGTTTTTTTTTTTTTCTCCTTCCTGTCTCCGGGCTAATTCTTCTCTAACTTTCAGCCTTCCTTTTCATTTGCCGAAAAGCCATCATTTTTCAAAAAAATTGTCTCTTTAAACTCGTCCTGCTGCTGCTGCACTCTCACTCTCCTCCATTATAACCTGATCCAGTGATGCAGTTAAGTCAGTGTGTAATAATGTATTTACACTTTAATGCTGTTCAGTAATGTCATGTAGACATGTTTTATTACTTTAGTGTTTCTGCTGCAAAACTTAATTTCCACTGACTGTAGTGAAGCCGTTACCGTGGTGACCATGGATTATACTTGTTATCAGAAAATGAATTACAGTTCTCTCTCTCTCTGTCTTCCAGTTCTCCATTAAAGTGTGTGTGTGTGTGTGTGTGTTATCTAAAATGGGATTCCTCTGAACAGACTGAAGACATTTAGAATAATAACAACCTCCACGCTACTGCTGTTATTCTGCCTCTTCTCCTCGTTTCCTTCTCTACCTCTATCTCCTTTCCTCCGTCTTCCTTCTCTCTTCAATCCCTCATTTCTTTCCTGTCTTTTTTTCTCCTCCATTCTTCCTTTCTTTCTCTCCTTCATTCTTTCTGTTTTGTTCAATTCTTTTCCTGTCTTCCATTCTTTTTTCTCTTTCTCCATTCCTTTCTTTGCTTTCTGCTTTTCCTTTTCTGCCTCTTGATGCTCTTTCATTACTACTTTCTTCTTTCTTTACTTCTTTCATCCTTCCCCTCGTTCTCTGTTGTTTAATTATTTTACAGTTTTTCATTCTCTTATCTGTCTTTTTCTTTTTCTCTTCCACTCTTCCTCTCTGTCTTCCCCTTCCATGGCTTTGTTCCTCTTTTTTCTTTGTTCATTCCTTCCCATGTTTTATTAATTCTTTCCCTTTCTGTCATTACTACTTTCCTTACTGTCTTTCTTCCTTCTTTTCTCTCCCATTTTATTTAAATATCCGCACTCACATCTTATTACCTTCCTCTCTTCCTCCCTATTTCTTTACCTCTACTTGCAGGCCTTGGTTATAAACTCACTGTTTTGCCAGAGTAGGAAAAAAAAAAACCAACAGATTCAATTTGGTTGTGGAGTAAACTGACAGTCTGTCTCTTTTCCATTCATAAAACACCAAACTACTCCTCTATCTCTCTCCTTCTCTCTCTCTATCATCTGTTTGCTTCATTTCTCTTTCTGTCACATCCTTTCCGAGTCCCATTAATCTCAGTGTGCGTGCACACACACACACACGCACGCACACAATGTAAACCTACGGTGTGATTTCCCATGATGCCGTGGGAAAAACAGCGGAGCCATTCATCACAAGGGATGAAGTTTAGGGAGATGTCAGCCCCCTGCACACACACATACAAACACACACATATACACACACACACTGACTGAGCGTCTGGAGGTTGTTGGTTTGAATCCCTCTGCTGACTCTGCGTCTCTTCCTTGCAGTTAAATAATGAAAACTTGCTGCCAGCTGCAATTTGTCCTGATATACTTAGGAAAAGTGGGCCACCTCACATAGCTCACTTCATTTCCATGGCAACCAGCTACCCTCAACAGCACTGATATGGAGTGTCAAACTACTACTATCGACTTTACTACTACTACTACTAGAGGCTTTACAAACAACAGTAAGTCTTTAAGGGACACCTCACTTGTGGCAGTGTCCATGAATTGTTTGTCCCTTTGTGTGCTCAAGAATAGCATCAAAGTGAAGTGTAGCTAATAACAGCAAAGATCAGACAGCAATTTTTAGCAGTGATGTTGATGATTAAGCACCACACTATCAAAAGGGAAAGTGACATGTGCATGTCCTTGTCTGTATGCTTGATAATAAGCAAGCTTTAGCAGCAAAGCTAATCTGGGTTGCTTGTAGTTTGAGGCTCTTGCAAGGGAGTATAATTGAGGCCTTAGTCAGCGTAACCCTCTAGAGACCAGAAAACCAGAAACATCGCTATATAACACTACCAGACTCTGTTGAGAGATTTTATCTAGCAGAACACAGGAGCTGCTTGAATACCACTTTGTAAAGTATCTGAAAACTTCTTTGACCACTTAAAGTCACACAATAGCACAAACAAATGGAAGCAGATGGAGGCAGTGGTATTCCAGCAGCTCCTGCTATGTAAAATTACTGTTTTTGTCAATGGAGTCTGGTAGTGATATATAGTGATGTTTCTGGTTAAACAAAAATGATCTTACTCTTTAATAAGAAAGTCTATCTCTGTTGTCAGACACTTATAATAACAATCTGAGCCTGATTTTTGCCCCTATCAATAATTTACAGGCTAAACATAAAATAAGGCTCAGGTTAAACAATACTAGAGTTATCCTTTAAGTGGTCACAGAGATAACTAAGTAGTCATCATGTGAAAGCCCCCTCATTACTTGTCCCCTTATTCAGTACAAAGTTTTGAACAGAAACAGACTGAACTACAAACAAGGTTAACCATTTTAATATTGTCCAATCAGAAAACACAGGAAACCACAGCAGGGCAAACAGGAAGTAGGATTAAACTCTTCTGTGCAACTTCCTGTTTCTGTCATATTTTGGTCCCATCATCAACACTACCTCATCATCACCGTCATCATTATGATCATAACCATCATGAACAACATTTTTATCAACATCTTGCAAATCTCACATTATAACTTCAAATCATATTTGTGCCATTTACAGTGTTCATTTGTACATGGGGCAGATTTGTTGTGTGCTTTGTGTTTGTAAACCAAATTTTCCTTGACAGGACAATAAAGGTTCAAAATGCACTGTATAATTAGCATAATAATTATAATAATACTGATTAGCTTTTTCACATCATCAACATTTATCAATACTGACTCCACCATCAGCCTCAGTCCTGATCATAATCATAATAATTTCAATTATCATAATTTTAATCATTGTGACTGGCACAGCAGTCATCATCGCCACCACTGCTGCTGTTATCTTCATCATCACCATCATACACTCACACACACACTCACACACACTCACACACCACTGGACACACAGTGTATAGAAGCAGGCAGGCCCATTAATTCATATATGGCTCAGTTATTAACATTGAAGCTGGATCTAGCCGAAGAGGAACAACTTCAGAAAGTCTGTACGACAGGACGGAGGTTCAATGCACTTGACTTTCAAAAACTTTGTTATGAGTCATTTTATTCATTTTCCAAAATTCAGTCTTTTCTTTGGAGTTGGACTCCAAAAAAAATAATTCAGGTGTAATTTTTCTATGCTTTCTTGAGTCCACCTCATTGTTTCAAAGACTCTAAAGCCCACTGTGCAGTATAACATCCACAGGTGGTATAAAATCCATCACACTGTAGGAGTCTTCTTCTTCTACTGTACAATACATACTGTTGTTGATCTGTAGAATCGAATTTTCCGTCACATTGTTACTGAATCTGTTACGTTGTATAATCCATTACACATATCAGAATCCATCACCTTGTAGATGTCAAGCTGTAATTCCCGTCACGCCGTAAAATCTACAAACAATATTGTCAACTGAAGAATCTGCTGTAACATTCATAGCCATATGAGGTCTGTAAGACTATGAATTTCATTAATCCGTCACACAAATAATAAACCAGTCTGGGTAATCTAGAAGAATTGGTCACAATTTCAAGTCCATCATTGTCCCATCTTTCAATCAAGCTGTTAAAATCCACTGATGATGAGCTTGAATCTGTCGTGTCCTCATATCAACACTCTCATCCAAAAAGCCACATCATCTGCATATAACAACACTCAACGTATAGTCTCTGTTGGCTTGTGAGCCATTTCCTTGCCCCAGTTTTATCATCCTCAATTTAAAGTCCACTCATTTATTCTTCCATGTGGAGACAGAAAAGTGATTTGATTGAAGCTAACCACTGACTGGCTATAACAAAAAACAAAAAACAAAAAAACAAACAAACAAACAAACAAAAAAAAAACAACTCAGTGTTTGAGGTTGTGACTTTAGTTTCTGTCCTGCAGCTGAGGCTGATGTGCTTCAACTAGTTGTGAAACCACAGAGAACTGTTGAGTTTTTTTAATTGTTAACTTCGTTGTGGTTTTAATCTCCAAGGTTGCACTTAGTCAGAAATGTTGTCATGTCACTGATAGTCCCCTGACTCCTCTTAGTTTTCCACAAAGAAACATTCTCTGCACTCTCTCATCCACCTGTTAGATCTTTCATTAAATTAGACCCTCTTTGGGAGTTATTGTCAGGTTTTTACAAGGTCACTGAATGAGGAGAAACTTCATTGGCTGAGAGATTTTATGTGTGTGGAGTTTGGGCAAACTGTTTGAACATGAGCTGTATCCAAAATCACTCTCTCTTCCTATTTAATACTGTGATTACTATCTCTGTCAATTTAGTGTATTAATTGTAAAAATAACATCCGGAGCATGTACAGTACTTTTGTACTTTACTAAAATCCCATGTAACCTGTTAACCGTTGTGCACATCACCCATTTGACATAAAACCATGTTGCAAAATGGTGATGGTTGATGAGTTTATTTACAAATAAATTTATAACTAAATCAAAAATGAATGAGTGAACAAGGGAGCGATTTTAAATAGCGAAGTAATTTGTTTATTTTGGTTGGACTGTATATATGTTGATATACTGAAGAAGTTGCAGGCTTGTTGGACTGAATAAGTGCCAGAAAACACTGTATATTTTTGTTGGATGTCTTTGAGCCCTGACCTGATAGGGTGGTTTCAATTGAAAAGGCGAAAAAAACTCTAGCGCACTAGAGTGCAGTGTGGCTTTCCTCATTTTTCTTTTGTTTTATGCATTAGCTTGGAAGACTATAAATGAAAGTCTGCCCATTTTTCCCTGCACTTCTGCCTGCCTGCGTGATGTTTTCTCCCTGCACCTCACCTGATGACACAAGTCATTTCGAAAGTTAATTATTATTTTGTATTTTAATAATCATTTGGTCTTTCCACTTAACAACTTCTCTTTCCACTTTCACTTGCAAGGTAACAACATTAAATTTCTAGATGGCACCGAAGACACAATTATATACTTTTCACAAGAGACTGGAAAACAAAAATTGGAGCTTTCGTATGTCAGGGGAGTTTTGTAAAGGCTGAGAAAAGTTTCCATTTCAAGTTTACTGATCTAACGTCAAGCAAATTACTAAGTCAGTTTCCATTACACCTCTACATCTCAACAAACCTGTGAGAACACTTGTTAATTTGTTTTCACTTAAAAATCTCCCTCAAATATTTTCCAGCTCTGCTTGTTCAAAGACAAAAAATATAACAACCACTGCACTTCAGTGAAAATTATTCTTCCACATGTAGTGCTTTCTGTGGTTTGGAGCCAATTTTATTATTATGAGCTTTTATATTCAAAGTACATATCTGAAGCAAAGCTCCAACAAAGCCTCCCAAACCCGCTGATATTTTCCAAACTGTTGGAGTTTTTGATCATGAAAAAACATAAAGCTACTCTTTAAATTCAAGCCGAAGCAGTTTGAATGTTGTGGAGAGTTAATGAGTCTGAATGAGCCATCTGAGAGCTGTGATCAGAGGACAACGAGTCCATGTAGTGTTAATTACGGTTCTGCTCAGTGATCGACATGCAGCTGACTGCTGGGAAATCTGCCTTTTACTGTCAGCTGGTCCGACTTAAACTGTTCTGGGTCTCTGGTTAGTCAGGGATTTGGACTGGAGCCAAGATAGAGCTTCAGGATGGAGGTTCTTCCATTAAGAGCAATACTGTTTGGTCTGGATGTTTCTTCTGATCAGATTTGGCTGATTTCAGGTCAACGTCAGGTCAAATTAGGGTAATTTTGTCTGGAAGCACAGCTGCTAATAGGATTAAAAGCTTTGGTTTTTGGCCTCATGTTTGTTCTTCAAAGTTTAAAGTTTTTGAAGTGTAAAAAAACTCCTTAAAAACATTTATGATGACAATAAATAGAAGTCAATAAGCAACTTTAGCAACTACCAAATACTGCTGTAATGTTTGATTTTGCCAGTTTTGAGACTGGCAATGTTTTGACTCCCAAAAAGTTCAGATTTTGTTGCACAACTACTGAAATGTAAATGTTTAAAAAAAAGGTTGAAAAGTTAATCTGTTTTGATTTAAATTCAGAAGTTTTCTCTCTGTGTAGCCCCTGAGGCTGATTTTGTCACTGGGGAGTTTCTAAACTAGCTGCTATCTAGCAATGATGGCCAGCTAGCTATCACCTTTAGTGATTTAAATTTGTCTTTACTTTTCCACAGAACAGAAACTAGTTTAACCACATCAGCTGCTTGTTGAAAAAGTAACAAATATCTGAAATAAAAAGTATGAAATAAAGTTTTTTTTTTTTTTTAAACAACAAAACCAGTAAAGAAAAACCAGCTGAATAACCAGTCAGGTCAAATCTTTCTCTTCATCCAGACAGTTTTTTTTTTTCTTCTATCTGACTGCATCTGTAAGCTAGCAGTGTGTTAGCATGAGCTTAGCAGTCAGTTTGCAGTCGCACTTGAGCTAGCCTATGTAGCATTAGCCAAGGGCGGGGCTTGGAGGTTTGCGCAGCCACTGGTAGAACTGCCGCCGGTGGAGGCGGTGCCAGCGCACGTTGCCCTCAACGATCTCCAGCGCCCGTGGCAAAGCAGGCCCCGCCCCCACACCGCTGGATTGGATGAACTCTTTTAACTGAGGAGGAGGAGAAAGGGTGGGAAAAGAAGGGAAAGACAAGGGAGCAAGGTAGTGAAGAAAAGGATAGACAGATTAAGTATTAAGAATGTAAAAATTTTAAAACACCTCTGTGTAGCAAGAAAAGAAAGATAGAAATGCTGAAGCCCTGAGATGCTAAAGAGTTCAACACAACCTACAGGAAGAAAGGGTTTGACAGAACCAACATGCTGATGTTTTATGTAAAATCACCTCGGTAGTATGTTTCCACCAAGTAAATCTAGACATATCCACACCATAGAGACAGCTGGACCCAATAATTTGGCGTGTCCATATACTTTTGGCTACATAGTGTCTCTTATTCTAGTCATGAGTGCTGGAAAAACCAAATTCTTAGGCAACCAGCAGGTCAAAAACTAGAGGTTTCATGCTGCTATGGTAAAACGATTAAACAGAAACATTCCAGCAAGAAAATGCGAGTTAATAAAGTTAAACTGTCTTTTTAAGGGTTGATAATTCAAGAGAAGCTTGTTTTAAAGGTTCAAAATTAGAGGTAACATTTTCAGCATTAAAGTCAAGGTATCAAAGTGAAACTTTGCTTTTAAGAGTGGTAATTAAATGGAAAGTTTCCAGCATGAGAGGTGAGGTAATAAAGAGAAACTACTTTTTTTCATCAATAGAGAAACTTTGTTGAAAGAAGAGAATAATTTTTTTTCAAAGTTAAGGACTGAAGTGGAAACTTAGTGTTCAGAGTTAGACAGATTCACTAGAGCGCAGGAGAAAATCCATCCCTTCAACTCGCTTTAATACAGTTCATATCATTAACTCTGCTCTCCTTTCCTTCTCCTCTATCCTACAATTTCAATTTTACTCCGCTCTCCTCCCCTCTCCTCCCCTCTGTGAGTCACCCCGAGACACATTTTTACATTTGTTCAGTGGGTGGAAGCAGACTTTACTTTCCTCTAAAAACAATGTTGGGAAAAAGCAAACGAAAAGCCACATCATTCTCTTTCATTTGTTGCGGTTTTGTATTCAGGTGTCACCATTTTTAATTCATAGTGATTTTGTTCAGAGGCTTCACTGACACTGAAGCCCACATGCTGAGGTTTGCTTTTTGTTACCATATCAACAGAAGTGAAACAAACTTGTTTTTCACAGAAAGTGAAAAAGAAGAAAAGAAAACGAAGGGACAGATTATTATTATTCAGTAACACCCACAGCTTTTTATGTTTGTAGAAAATGTGACGTTGTGAACAGTGGGGAGCTTGGATTCAAAAGAATCATTTTTCTGTAACTATGCAATTTGACCTCTTACTTGTTTTTCTGCTTTTATTTCATTTCTGAATTCTATTTTCTCCCTTTGGTAAAGTTTCTTTAAGTTTCATTGAATTTATTACACCAAATGAAATGTGTACAAACAGAGAAATTAGGATAAATCTCAACCCAACTAAAGGAGTAGAGCCCTGTTGTTGGAGGAGGTGAAGAGGGAGAGTGATAGAAACTGAGGTAAAACACAAGTAAACCATTATGGATGTCATGGTCAGAGTCAGATAATTCATCCTCTGGGACTTTTATAGTCCAACAGCCCACTGAGATTTGGTAGCCCTTATGGTCAGTCCAACTATGGAGAGAGCTCCTGGACTTGAGTGGGTTCAAACCTGACAGTTAGTTGTCACTATTTCTACTAGATCAGTACATGACTAAACCTGCCCACTTATTAATACAACGGGTGTTTTACTCTGCCCTTAGTACAGTACTGAAATCAGGGTTTCTAGTTTAAACTTTGATTCTAATGGTTGTTTCTTGCTGTGGAAAGAAGCCAGGCTGACAGCAGGTAGCCATGTTGCTAATGCTAGTAGCCAGACATAAACAGATAATTCATTGTCCATTTGATAATCGAAACAATTAACACATCTCGTCTTTTCATGAAAAAAATACCAAACTTATCCTTAAGAGGTGGAAGGCCTATGTTCATATTTCAAAATGTAACCATAGACACAGTAAGTCAGGAAATGTAGGCTACTTCTCATGAGCATCATGGCAAACAAGATATTCTACTGTCATCACCTACTGTGTTAACATGCTTTGTCAGTGTTTTTTCCACTGTGTCACCATTTACTATGGTAAATGATGTTTGCTGAATTTGGTAATGAATACACACACAGGCCTCATTGTGTGGAATGAACCAGAGCTCATATTGAAATGGACAAGAGGTGGACACAAGGCAACAGTAGCTCATTGTACTCATGATTTAGTTTTATTTCTTTTTTATTACCTCAGTGTAGAGAGGACTGTTCTACAGGTCATTAGATCCAGATATTTCAAGCTGACTTGGCTAAAGTTGCAGAGGGGCACACACATGACTGTTTTTTACTTTGTCTCACTGCTGTATGTTTGCAGCTTGTTAGAGTTGAGACGGGTGGTCAGACTGTTGGAAATTCCCTCCATTTAGGTGTAAATCTGCCCTGAGAAGTCAGTCTAGGATCTCGATAATGTGTATGTGGGTGTGTGTTTGTGTATTTACCTCATTGAGCTCTCTCTCAGTGTTCAGGAACTCTGTGACCCCACTGATGAGCTTTGAATTCATGAACAACGCTTCACCATAGCTGAGCAGAGACAGTGAAATAGACAATTAGTATTTTGTTTTGTCGTCGGTCTACGATTTCTTTCTTTACAGCTCAACAGTAAAACATGTACAAATCGTCCATGTGGACTGATCAACTCTCTCGGTGTCTCACCGTGCGTTGAGGACATCCCACTTTTCTCTGAAGTATTTCCAGGCCAGGTTTCGACCCTGAGGGTTTCTGCCCACGTGGATGATGACGTCGATCACATCCTGCTCTGGGACCAGGTCTGAGGTCAGAGACAGGTTCAGTAACCTGGGGGGAGACAGACAGGCTCAGGAACAATGGTGACAGTAACTAAAAAGGTGAAATGGTGAAGCCAGGTGCCAGGAGGTACAGGAATGAGTCCTAAAACCCAGAAGAAAATTAGCATCTTAGCACCTTCTGTTCCCTCCTCCAAAAGTCAATGGGCTTTTGTCAAAATGTCTGAAATAAGGTCTGTGGTTTTAACATAAGCTCAAGATATTTTCACATTTTGTTCTACATCATAAAATTCGTCCGAAAATACCCCACTTGTGACTTTTTAAGCTTTTGCGTGTCTTAAAAAAGGTGGTTGCTAACGCGTGTCTAAATGAGCCTACAAAGGTTGTCGGGGATCTTAAGATGAAAACTGATCTACTCGCCAGTCCACTAACTTTCTAAGAAGAAAGGCTTTTGTAGAAGAGGTCAGAGCTAAATTAAATGACAAGGTGGAAGCTTAGTGGTGGAGACGATGTCATGTGACCGTGCTGTAGTTGGTTTATAGACTAACATTAGCTTTTTACTTCAGGAGATTGTTTTTAGGCTTCAAACAGAACAGTGGTGTTCATCTGTGAAGATTATCTGATGAACTAAACATGTAAGTATCATAAACTTTAATTGGTCACAGTTCATTTTCTGCCATAATCCAAAAACCAATGAAAAAATCTCCTTGGCTTTTTGTTGAGGGAACCAGGGTGATGCTAAATTCTGGGTTGGAACTACAAAATATGCCATCTCTGCACCACTATAGTCAGTGTAAACTCTATTTTTCTCCTTTAATGGTTATGAGTCACACTTAAAAAGTTTCTTGTAACATGTCAACAAATTTTAGTATGCTAATGTTTGTAATTCTATTTTTTGGGTATATTTTAATCCAAAAAATAAATATTAGTGCAAACTTTAAAACACTCATTAGGCTGATAATTATTTGCTGTTGGCTGAGTTTGAATGAATATAAACTTAAACTGGATTCTCCTGAACAAAAAAGGGGAAGGAAAAAAGTTAGAAAAAACTATTATTATTTTCTGTTTTTCATTTTGTAGTGTACTTTGTGTGCTTGTTCAGAGTCCTGCTGGACAAACCAAGAATCAGTCCACTGAAACACAACACTTTCGACACGAGCTGCAATAATCTGATTACTCCCAGCTTGAGGGAATTCAGGGATTTACAGAAACCTGGTGATCACTCAAAGACCTCAGCTGCAGAATCCTGATAATTCTGAAGTGTAAACACACTAATCCGAGTTTCTGAAGTGTTTTTTAAGAAGTGAGACCAAGAGACAGAACAAAGAGAGTTTCACAAAAAAATGATGTTCACTCATCCAACACGGTGTTCACAGTGTACCTTTATCTTTCTTTATTTTTCTGTGTCTATTTTTTTGTATTTTTCTGTCACTCCACCATGTATGTATGTGTGTGTGTGTGTGTGTGTGTGTTTGCTGGTTGTTTGTAGCTGCTGCCTTTTCATTAAACCCCAAAATCAATTTTCTCTCTCTTTTCCCACAATCCCTCTGTGCTGAAACCATTTCCTGTGTGACCAATCAGTGTGTATCTGTGCTGTGGTTTTTAGATGTATGTGTATGTGTGTGTAAGAGTGTGTGATAGCTGCTATCTGAACACGCAGTGCTACCTCTCTGATTGCAGAACAGTTTACTGTGGCTGGAAAATCAATACCTGACACACACGCACACACACACACACACACACACACACACACACACACACACACCGATCTGTCTCACTATACAGTTTAGCTGAGTGTGTGTGAGATCCATCCTCCCTATTTTTCTCAACTAGAGATAGCAGCAGTTAGCTCCTGAGAGATTACACTGCCGTTAACACATACACAACAAACACACAGAGTTACATTCACATACATGTTGAGGTCTTTGGCAAATTTTCAGTGCACCTTTCATTCAATTTGCAATCTGGTTTCTCTCTCAGTGCGTCACCAAAATCAACTGACTGGAAACTTGCAGCAGTTTAAAAAAACATTCCTCGGAGTCAGAATTTAGTCACTTTCATCTGTTGGTGAGGTATTTTATTATCATCGTGTGGTAATGCAGTGGAGACCATGGACTTCAGATTTGAAATCAGCTGCCAAAAACTGGACATAATTAGCAAAAATAGGCAAATAAAGCTTGAGATGTACCTGCTTTTAAAGCTGCACTGATCCATGCTTTTATATTAATGGAACAAAAGACTGTGAGTCACATAAAAGTCATTGCTCATAGTGACAAACCCACAGAGAGTTATCACCCGACTCGACTCTGTGGAGTGTTTTTAATGTCTGTCAACTCATTGTTTTGGTTTTTACGAGTCACAACTCTACTGTTTTGGTTCAGTCTCTCAGCTCTCGTTAATCTTGTATCCAGCAGCAACAACAGCAGCTGTTTTCTCAGAAAAAGCTGTAAAAAGCCTCTGCACACTACCTGTTCAGCAGCAAACAGCTAGACAGACACAGTCTGAAATTAGCTGGTGAATGTAGTGGAGTGCTCAGCAGCTAAAGATATAGCCAGATATTTCCCTCAGGAGGTGCTGGAGACCAAAAATAAAGCAAAAAAAAAAAAAAAAAGTCTACTGGATGTCTATACAATTTGCTAACATGTTAACCACTGCAACTTTCTATGCGGATAATATGTCCATGGTTAACTTGTTTTGCTGCCTCCAATCCTCAAACAATAATCAGCTATTGCTGCTTGTTTGTTTTGTGCTTTTTTTGTCTCTCTCTCTCCTCCTCTCCTGTTGCTTTCTTCAGGTATTTCTGCAGGAGCTGTAGAGTCTGATTTGTGATGATAAGCCTCCTGCTGCTCCCATGATCCTGCTCAATGGCTGTTTTACATTTAAAATGTATTAGTCTTATTTCTGTTACTTACTATTATTATTGTATGTGTCATTATTTTATATATATATATATATATATATATATATATATATATATATATATATATATATATATATATATATATATATGGTGCTATGTAAATAAAAACATAGCATAGACTTAGAAGATGCATTTAAGCACATGAATGGTAGGAGCAGAATATCTGGATGTAAAGTAAGGTCAGTAGCAAACACTGAGCAAAGTAAAACAATATGTTAATGGCATGACCCAACAGATGGGAGAAGAACTTATTGTGGTGATTTGGTTAAACCCCACTTTATCTAGAATATAAACCACGTAATGACAGGGACTGTTGCTAAGAGACCACCACAAAATTGGCTATCTGTGCTGTTGACCTGTGCTTTAGTGTTTCAAATGAATAAAATACCAAAAATCAACTGACACACAGTGAATCTGTGATTTTTGGGGTCTTTGTGCTGTTGCCTGTTTTGGTTGTTAATCCAACCTTGCAACCACTGCAGCAACTGGGACACAGACCTTTTGCTGAGTTTGAAAAGTTTGCTTCGTCACATTCTGCACTCATATGTCTGATGGTAACCTGCACATCCACCCTGAAACATTTATTATTGATGCTTTTATTAACAGTGAAGATGGGTCCTCCTTACCTATATATGTCAAGATGTCAAGACATTAGGCTCACTGACTACCCATTGTGACACGGTGTCCATGTCAGTGGACAATAATATTGTGTAATTTCATCCCAGCATAACATAATTCGTTGCTGCTACTATGCTACTATGATTTAAATAATTCAGTATACAGCATGAGTTTTGAAGCAAGATGATCAGGGTGGATTTGGCCCTGACATAACCCCTAGTGGGTGTACTTTTAAAAAGCAAGTACATCACAAACCTTAGAAAGTCTGGATTTTGTGAAAATGCAAATTTTTTTCTTGCAACTGCAGCAGATCAGTAAATGAACAGTCTGGGGAAGCCACACAAAGTGCAGTTGAAAGCTGCATAATTAGATTCTCAGTGGGATGAGTGGGACGAGCAGCTCTTCTCAAGTAAAGGGATATTTCTAACTCAGTGTTCAGATCAATGATATCGATTAGTGGAGCTTTAAAGGCAAACAAGTTTTCTTCTACATCATTTGATAACCTTTTTGTTGCGTTTTCAAGGTTGAACGATGCAGACTCCTTGAGACGCACACAGTAACAGAAAAAGCAGCGTCATTTGTACCTGTTGAGGAGGAAAGTGTTGTCCGAGCAGGTCAGAGCCTCCAGCAGGATCTTCTTCTCTGAAACAGCGTTGGACGAGTGAAACTTCATCCAGATAAACTCCCACACGTCCTCATCCATCAGACTGACCCCGGTGCAGTAAACTATGTCTCTGATGTTGGGAGGAATCCTACAAAGACACGACATAAACCCCGTCAGACTGACAGCTAAATCAGATAAATCAGCCGCAAACGCTAAACTTTTCCAATTCAGCAGCCGTAAATAGTTTGACACATTTACAGCATGTTGATGAGTATAGGAGGCAGGATGTGAGTGTGAGAGTGGACCAAGAAAGGTAATAAAACTAAAAACCCTGATAAGACACGTCCAGAGGATTAATCAGGACTCTCTCTGGATGCAAAGTGAGAAATTCTGACTCCATTAGGGAGCTCCTTTAAAAAAACATCCCCTCACTTCTCCTGTGGAGTCTGCTCGTAAAATATAGAGACAAAAACACATTTAAAGATACTTTCCCACCAACTGAGACTCCAAAAAGTCTCAGTTAGCCAAACTGGCAACATGGACTCTGCCAGATTAACCGATAATTGTACTCTCATTTACTGATTCTCTGGATGTGCTGCATCTGCTGCTGGTACTATAGGTTGTATACAAGGGTAGGGGCAAGCAACATATATGGTCATTTAACCTCCTGAGATCCTGCCACTATAATGTAATGCCATTATACCTTAACCTGTCTTTTGCACTACTTAAGTGATTTCAAAGGGCCATGCTATTTCTTAACTAAATCTCTGACCTCAATGAAAATATTAGAGTCAGCAATCCGATTTCTCACTTTCAGGAGAATCTTAATCTTAACACGTGTTTGTCTAGTTTTCAGTTTAAAAATCTAATTTTGTCTATAAAGCTCAGTAAAACCCGACAAGGGTTGAGATTATTTCACCTGATCTCAAGATTAATTAGGGCCCAAACAACGAGTTGCAAGGACCCTCTTGTTTTCGTTTGGTTTATCATTATTATTATTACTATAATTATTTTTCTTCTTTTTCCACCTCTTCCATCGGCTTTTTGAGGACCTAAACATGTGTGAAAACTCATGAAAATTTGCAGACGTGTCAGGCACGGCGAAAAATTACATAATTTAGGGGTCTTGAGCATGGGCGTGGCAAAATGGCCTCGATAGCACCACCTAAGATGTTAAATTGCCAAGCTTTTGAGTTTTCATTGAAGGGCGTGGCCATTCTGGCTCCTCAAAGTTCGATCATTTTCCACGGAACACAAAGTTGCGTTAAACTTGCTGTGTTTCAGCCATACTTTGTCCAAACTGCATCAAACTGTACAGTATTGTTAATGGTCCCTAACTGCACACATCCATATGTCAATATTCATACAATTGTTGTAGCACCACCTAACATGTGCAGTTACAAGCAGGGTGACCCGGATTCACTTCAAATGTTGTCAGGACATCCTTAAGGCCTTCAGGAAGACTTGCTGCGATTTGTGAGTTTTGGTCAAAGCGTGTGCCTGTTCTGGCCTGTCAAAGTTGAAGTTCAGAAAACCTGAAATGACTGCTCTCATTTTGCAGTAATTCACTACTTTATCCAGCAGATGGAGACATTGTATTACTCTCTGATGGGTTTTTGGGAGGGGGTATCTGTGTGTGTGTGTGTGTGTGTGTGTGTGTGTGTGTGTGTGTGTGTGTGTGTTTGAGGGGGGAGGGGAGGAGGAGTTGATCACCCTGTTTTAACATGCTCTGATGCCACAGGGAGAATACAGTCAAAACAGCCAAGGTTTAGAGCTGTCACAGATGATAAGCTCTGAAAAATATTGTCACAGAAAATAATTAGCATAAAAGCTTTTATTTTAAATCTTTTGTTGCCACAAATTCAGGTTTCTTACAGCATTTTCCTTATCGAAAACTAAATTCTACCTGAAATGTATCAATAAAAATCTTCTTTTGCAGTTAATGTCACCAGTTTACAGGTTTAGTTTTAATAGCATTCTGTGTCACTGATGTGCCTTTAATTATCTTATTAACTATCAGGGTTCATTTATGTGTTTATCTTACGGGGGTGAGCCACCTCACAGGTTGGTTATATTACCTGTTGACCTCAGCTCAGTGAGCTAAGACAATGTTTAATGCAGTGTTTTTTCTGATATGAAAATGGATATTATTCAACACACCCAGCCTGAGCAGGCCCCTCTTCAGAAACTCATATCTGCAGATGTCAAAGCTGGCTCAAAACTTAAAACTGGCTTCAAATTAATTTGAAGGAGTGTCAGGTTACTTTGAATTCATGTAATCTTACTCCGTCACCCTTTCTGTTTCTTTCCATCTCTCTCTACTCATCTTCTCCCATATGTCTCCCCTTGACCAAAGCTGAGCGTGGATTGATGCTGTCTTTACAGTTTGGTTTTGATCAGTTAAGAAATTTCACACGGGGTCAGCTGATATTTTCGTGTTTCACAGTGTACGGTGACAGGAAAAGTGCACATCTACGTCCACTGGCGTCGAGGTGAACCAGCTGAATATAAGCCACTCAAGTTGATGACAAGTGCATTGAAAAGTAAAAGCTGCTGGCATTTACCTTTTCTTTGTCAAACCACCTGTTGGGCCAGCAGTTAGAAAAGTAATATTTTCAGTGTTGTCCACAGTCTCATGACATGTTTAACACAAAGCACAGCATGCTGGTTAAACTCATGGAAAATTGTTACTAACAGCTAAAATGAAAGCTTGTCTGTATGTAGTCTAACTGGTTAGTTTGTCACTAATCTCCAAATTTTGCAAATTGCTGTAAACTTCACTCTATTAGACAAACAAGCTCACCAACATTTTAGATTTCTGTCCAGCAAGATATTGAGTTTACTGTGATTTTACTGTTGCTGTTCTAGAAACAATGTTTAGTTGTACTGAATATATAACTCAATTCTTCTTGTCTCCTGAATTTATTCTTTTGCAAAATGATAAATTAAAAAACCAGTAACAGTCTGAGCCGGACTGATAGGGGTCTGTATAGATAAAGATAAAATCCTAATGATACCCATCCCTACAGCTGGTTAGTGGCTTCGCCCTGACTTTAGGCAGATGAGCAATTCACTGTTCAAATCACTTCATTATAAGCCTTGTTTAAGCATAAATTATTTATATATGCACAAAACTAGAGCTCTTTGGCCATAGAGACACTCTTTGTGTTTGGAGAAAGAGGGGAGAGGCGTACCACCCAAAGAACAGCGTCTCCATAGTGAAACGCAGTGGTGTGAATATTATGTTGTGGGGCTGCTTCAGTACATCTTAGAAGTGGGAATTGTTACACCAACATATGCCCTACGACCTGCGTTAACCCCGCGGTTGCCAGTGTCCCACGGTCGCCACTCCCCCGACGGGCGTGGGGTGCGAGGGCCCGTTCAATGCTGCTCGCAGCTTTAATTTTTCTTGATTCTAGTTCACTTGTGATTCAACCATATTTTGTGCACACTCATCTCTACATAAGAAGTTTCACTTGAAACAATTTAATTTGTGCTGGACATGTTTTGGAGTAAAATCACGCCACTAACAGGCGTAGGCAGAGGAATAAAGGTGGAGTTGAGTGGATTGAACCATGTTTACTCTCACTTTTCTCTGGTTGTGGTGAAGGTTGAGTGATTAAGCTGCAGCAGGATCAAACCAGGAGCCTCAAACAGGAGCTGGAGTTACTACATGTCACTACTGCATCTGTTGTATGGTGCTGACGCACACATCTCCATGGCCCAGCTGGTCACTGGCCTAAATCATCAGTAAAGCAAAAAGGTGAACATTTCCTTCACACTATAATGTGTGTGTGTGTGTGTGTGTGTGTACTTGACCTAAATCGTCAGTAAACCAAACTAAAAACTATCACCACAATACAATGAGCTCAGCTGGCAGAAAAATTATAAACTGAACTACCACACTGTGTGAGTCTGTGTGTGTGTGTGTGTGTGTGTGTGTTTATAAGCTACGTGTATGTGCATTTATTATGTATGTGTGTGTGTGTGTGTGTATGTGTATTCTGGTTGTGTGTGTATTCTGAGTGAGTGATGCAGGGACAATTACATCATTCACCGACCTGGGAAATCATTTTAGAGATGCTCCACTTAAGAGCAAGCTTCAACACACACACACACACACACACATGCTGGCTAACTTCCACAGCACTGCTGACTGTGGCGTAAAAGTCCTTCTCAGACATCTGCCAAACACTGCGTACTGAAGTGTGTGTATTTATGAATGTGAGTGGGTTTAACCAGATAACATGAAGTCTGGGCCACTGACAGATTATTTATCATGTACAACATGACATGCTGCTGCCACTATTACTGTTTTATCACTTGTACTTCTACAGGCACTGCGGTTATTTTCTAATAGAAATAAGAGTAACAATGTGGAGTTTTTCTCTGAAGAATATAAAAAGCAGGGACTGAGTCTCTGGAAACCTCCAGATGGCTCTAATCCCATTAACTAACACACTCACGATGAGTGTATATGTGTGTGTGTTTTAACAGTCTGTAGAGGATGTTTTATGTCCTAAAGCTCTATCTTTCTCCTGAAATATCTCTCCCTCCCTCTCATTCTTCCCCTGCATCAAACTCCCACTCTGACAGTAAACATGTCTCTCTACCATCTGCTCTGTCTGACTGTCCATATGTCTGCTTGCCTGTCTGTCTGACTCTGCGGTCTAAATGTCACTTTGAATTCTGAAAACCGCTCCGCCAGACTGATAAAACATTTAAAGTACTCGAAAGAGCGGTGTGAGCTCGGTCAGGTAGTTAAACCCAGACTACAGACGACTTGCTGTGCTGCTGTGTGATCACAGCGTATACTGTTAATTCCACATATCACACTAGACATGAGATGTGCTAGTGAAGCGCGTTTACTTTCAATCCACGCTGACTCCGACCTTTTTCAAGCCGTCACTATCCTCAGAACCAGCTGTCTTGTCAGCAGCTCAGCCCCCAAGCTACTGAAAGCAGCTGGCTGAACTTATTTTACAAGACAAACTACCCTCAGCCACTGTAGTTCTATATGCTCACAGTGAGACTGGGAGAGTGAACAGAGGTAAACACAACCCCTGCAGCAAACAGAGATTTTAAAAGTCAGAGGCTTATGGATTTATGGTGTGTATATATATATATATATATTTAAATGTGCTGTAATAAGGTCACATTCAAGGCTGGAGGAATCCCCAGACCACTGGGTTTTACCAGGGCTTTGTTCAGACAAATTTGTTTCTCCGATCAGATCTTCAGGACAGACTGTCTGCACTGTTATTTGCAAGTGATCAAATTGGATTTTTGTGTCCTGACATCAATCTGCATGGTAACAATGTAGGTCTAGCTTCGCTGGTGAAGTGGCTCTCGAAAGTGGAAGCATGAGAAATGAAAGTCCATCATCTCGTCCTTTTAGATTAGATTAGATTGGATACTTTATTAATCTGCAAGGGAAATTCACAACAATCTCACTGTCAAGTCGTGATAGCACCACAGGCTCTGCTCTTTCCATCATTCTGGGCTTGACGTTGTTGTTGTGTGTTACATTTCAGAGACACTCTGAGATACGATTTTGGCGGTGCAGAGAGTCTGGACTGAGACACATATGTAGAGATCTAGTTGGAAGCACATTTCAGACCACTTCCAAGGTTAGAGGATCATCAAACACAGTTAAATATATCATCTGGAAACTATGAAAGTCTGCAATAAACTTTGAGGTGATTCATCCACTGGTTGTTGAGATATCTCAGTCTGGAGCAAAGTCGTGGACCAATGGACCAAAACAGACTGAGAACTATGTCCCTTACATGGCAAAAAATCTAGCTTGAAGGCTTTCATCAAGCCAGTATTAAGCTTATATGTTGCCTACACAGCAAACCTAGGCCTAGATAATATCCAAGAATAGGAATACTGAACACAATCCACAGAGAGTGGATGGAACTGGGGGGTTAATAGAGGCCCTGCAGCTTATTGTTGCCCCCAAAACCCCCTACCAGGTTAATCCAGCCATGGTGACAGCCACACTAAGATAAAGTTTGAAAAATGTTATTTTTTGATTCATTTAGACGGTTCATTTACAATAAAATCCCCAGTGGGACATGATTAATATTCCAGGGGGGATGTGGGCACTAAAATATTAGCCGCAGTAATTACACTCATTGTTCTGGAGAGGATTTTAGCCAGTGCCACATTACAGCAGGTGGCCTCCAACACCTTTTTCAAGCAGGAGGCACAGGAGTGATACGGTCTGCTGTTTGTTGTTGTAACTATAGTTTCATACACACCACTGCAAATCTAAGTTAATGTATAGAGAATTACAGAGGTGCTAAATAAAGTTCAGTTTTATGTCCTTTCTCTCTTTTTTCAGGTAACTGTGAAGCCAGGTCAGACGAGGGCTAAAAAGCAGATTTGTAATTAATACTGAGAATGAAAACCACATACATGTGCTCTCCAGATGGGATTAAAACCACTGAATAGAGCATGCAATATTAAAAATCACCCCTGGAGAGATTAATCCAGCATGAATGTGGATTTATCTGGTGTGTTTCCATTGCTTGAAAATGGAGCATTTCCAAATTGCTTCCCAAATTTAAAAAGGCCAGACTTGTGTTGTAGTGAGGATGGAAAAATGGAGCTGTTTTCCAAAAAGTGCTGCCATATGGTTGTCATGTGAGCTGCTCCCTTGTCGCTCGCTCTGTAAACAACTGAACTCTGAAAAAGAACGAAAAGCCTTGGATGGTGTAAAGGGCATAAATGGCTGCAACTCCAGAAATATTTTGTTTTGCGAGTGGTGAACTTTCAGAAAATTACTCGTAAACATGTGTCTGACATCTTCCTCAGAGCTCCTTCTCTGAGAATCCATTCATAAAATCTGCTGGATGGAGTCCGAAAACAGTGTTTAATTTTGTGATTTTTAATTTAAGCGTGCCTCTTATCATCAGCTCCCTGCTGTCCTGTACAGAACACCAGCATCTGTTTCTATTTAATTTGCTGTTTGAAATCTAATTTTGCAGATCTCGTTAAGGACCCGGAGGGAGAGAATGAGCCAGCAGCACATGAAAGAGAAAAAGTTAGAGTCAGACAAGGAGGAGAAAGGAAAAGGAAGAATGGGTGGTAGAAAGAAACAAACTGATCAATATGATGGGAGGGGAAGAGGCTGCTGTAGCCCTTTCGCTGTTTCTAGATGTCAGACAAGGTTCTTCAAATTTAAAGGCACTTGGGGGTTTTAAAAAGTTGGAATAACACTTTGCATTTAGCAGACATTTTTGATCCATAATGACGTCCACACACATGGATGTTTGGGGTTCATTGTTTGTGTGGGTCTCACAGCTGCAGCTACACAACATAACTAGAACTTTATTCTTAATTCATTCAAGTCGGTTTCCTACGTTTAGACCCGGTGTTACATTCATACAATTCCCTTAACAGTACAGGACAGAGGAAAAAAATCACCGGTGCTCCCCTGCCCACTCTCCAACACTTGCACTCTGCAAGAAACAGGAAGCAGCAGGGAAACTCATTAGATGGACACAACCTGTTTCAACTCCTGCTCTCCAGCAGGTGCTACTGAACCCTGCATACCAAAACTACAAGACACAAGAGCAGTTTCTGTCCTCATAAATCACCCTCATAAATAGCTGTGGCACTGTGAATTAGCATAGGATTGGAAGAGCTGTTTTCATTATGAAACATCGCATACAACTTCTTCTGCTTTATTTGTAGGATGGGATTCCTTCAGTGTTCATCGTTCAGAGGACTTTACAAGGAGCCGAATTATCTTTACCACTGAGATATCCTCATCTTCAAAAGAAATGGATAAGATTATTAAAATTGTCAGAAACACTGAATAAAGCAGTTTAACATCAAATTTCAGTGTTTCTCCAGTGCAGGACACCAGAAGCTGCAAGGATGTCATTCAAGAAGTTTTTCCTCTCCAAATCAAATGGTAACCAGGTAATTTTTAACAGATAAAAACACAGAATAAATTACAGTTTCTCTGTGACACTGCTGGGTGTCTCAGCATGTTTTTGTCTGATACCTCATACGCCATAAGCATGCGATGACTAATATCCTTCATCCAGTTAAAAGTTAGAGATATATGGTAAAAGTGATAAAAGTGAGGCGACTTGAAACAGTCGTACACCACACTTTCAGTCCCATAAGTGATACACAGCATTGTTGTTTGCATGCTGGCACTTGCTGTATATTATATTACTTGTTTTGTATATAATCTGTATATTGTTCATATATTGTCTGAAGTGCTTAAGAGTCACAAACAGCTGAAACCAAATTCCTTCTAAGCAAACTTCGCCCATAAATCTGATTCTGATTAAATTCTCAATTTTATCCTGTACAGTTTTTCTGAGCTGCTGGTTCCAACACTTAAATATTCAACCTAAAGCTGTGTTCAGGCAGAGAGCAAAGAAAATTTTCGCCTTGCATCATTCACACAAATTTCTCCACAGCCAGCAGGCCGACAGACGTTAGCTGTGAACTAACCGAGCACTGACCACGTTTCTGTGAGTGTTTGTGTTCAGATCAGCCTCTGATTGAACTCAGAGCTCAGCAGTAACTCTTGCTCTCTCTGTTATATCCCTCCATTCACCTCTCATCTCTGTACATTTATACAGTAGATTCACAAAGCCCCGGGGACACCTGTTCATTTTTCAATTTGGGGTGAATTTGCCTTTAATGGTGTCTTTTCATTGACTTACTATCCACAACTTGTTATTTCCTATCAAGCACACTTGACATTGTCCCCTCACAGCTTCCTGCACGTAGACCTGGTTCACACATATTCACACACGGACATTTGACCTACGTGCCTCAGTCTTTGATAACTATAAGCATTCACTATGTATCATGGATGTATCATATATCATTCATTATACCATAGTAGCGCTGCCTTTAAAATTCACTTTGTGTTTTTGTCTGAATGATTCTAAGATTCTATTTTCTTTCAGCTGAGACATTCACCCAAAAAATATTTCAGCTCTCACTGTTCACTATTTTATATATATTTCTCCCAGAGCCACCTGCAGCTCCAGCACTGACCAGAGGTTAAATGAAACCAGTCAGTTGTACAGACAGTGTAAATACAGACTATATTTATACATGTAAGTGTGTGTGTGTGTGTGTGTGTTTTCTTACCTGTTCTTGTTGCTGGAGATCCAGTCAGAGATGTAGGCGACAGCCTGACGGTGGCACTGCTTGTTCCCAAAGCTACAAGCTAACATGATGAGCTCTCTCTGTAACTCCCTGCAGAAAGAGAAAATACTGTATAGTTCAACCAATCTGAAGGAATGCTTTAGCTTTAGAAGACTACAACCTTTTCATCAACCACTAAAATGTCCAAAACTACTCAAGGAACCTCCATAACATCTTGAGGAACCAGTAAAACCTTCTTAATGACCACTAAAACCTCCTAAAACCATCCATGGAACCTCGTTAATGAACCTCTTTAATGAACCCTCTAAATAACCTAGAGGACTTCTAGAACCTTCCTATTGACCAGTGAAACATCCTAAACAATCCTGTTTGTCTATATGTGTGTGTGTGTATGTTGCATACTCAGTCTGGTAGGATGCCTGCAGGATGTTGCCCTCATTGCCAGGGCCATTCGTTGGCCAACCCATCTGATGGTAGCGCGATGCAACCTGCTTTAAAACATAGTCCTGTTGTCGCAGACACACAAACAAACACACACCGTTAAGTGTTAATTAACAGACAGCCAGCTGTCAGCGCTGAAGAGACAGTTTATCCTGCTAACACAACACTGTTAGTGACTGACTGATTGAGTGACTGAAGGACTGATTGAGATAGTGATTTGATTGATTGGCTGTTTACACTGAACAGGCTGTATTCCTCTGTGCGGTCCAGCAGTTTGTCCAGCTGGTAGAGCGCTCGGCTGGCAGCATGCCATGGCAGGAAGGACGTCTCCTCCGGCAGGTAGCCAATCAGCTGCAAGGGAACACCCTGGGGGAGGTACCCCGCCCTAAGAGAGAGAGAGATGAAAAAGGACAGTCAGATTAATTTCAAATTTCAATCAACTTTCTACTGATTAAAAACAGTTAGAAACAATTTATAGTAAAAACCAACCCAGCCCATTTATTCCAAACTAACCACCCTGTAGATGTGGGTGTAACACACCAACCTCAAGGTGGCGCATCAGTTTATATACATCACAGTACGCAGCCTCAAAAAGACAGAAGTAATAGTCAGGAAGCTCCAATATGAGGAGGAAATGTGTTCAATTTCAGATTTTCTGAAGAGTTGGTGGATGCTGAGAAATAGGAAGCTGCTGTATCTTAACAGGTTGATGCAAGTTGATGCAAGACAGATGCAAGACAGACGTCTGTTTATTTACTCATGACCCTTGCTATGTCCGTTTACTTACAGAATATAAAAACATGGAAAATTTCTTTGTTATGAAGAGAATATGTTACACCAAGCAGAGGTTGTGTGTCAGGAAACTAGAAAATGAACCAGACGTGCTTTCCTGCTGAACTTATTTATTCAGACTTGTTACACACAGAATTTCCCTTTTTCTGAATGTTTTTCACCTTAAAGCAGCCACAAATGATCATGGGATAATTATAGATGCTAAAACAGAGTGTAACAGTAGCACAATTAGAGAGGGGTTGCAAGGTCAGCAAACTGTTAGACAGCAATATCCACGTTAGCTAACATAAGCTAGCAGTCACATCAGGCTAAGTCTCTTGAGCAGAAACACAACCCTTTTTTTCCTCCTGTCGTCTAATTGAATTACTTGACAAGAGAACCTAGCAGTGGCTGATGTTGGACAACCTGGAGCTATTTGACTTCAGGCTCAGCGAGTTCAAGAGTAATGCTGAACTGTCAATCAGTTAAAAAGATGTAGAAGTCATTAACAAGCAGTGTTCGTCTCTGATATCCAACCAGGAAACTTTGAAAATATGAGAATTATGAACAGAGGTTGTTGTGGTTGTTACAGCGGCAGCACTTCCTGCTTCAGAAGAAGAAGGGGATTATGGGCAATATAGACTGTTGAGCCATCTTTCAGTTCAGTGAGTGGGACTACTCCTCCTGCTCCTGTACCCCAACAACCCCCATTTTTTAATCAAAGCAATATGTCACAAAAGCAAGCTTGACCTGAACTAAACTGATTTAACAGAGTGTATTTTGACCCATCTGGCACTCCGCACTATAATCTTTCATTACACTTTTTCCTCTCTCTTTAGACTTAGGCAGAGTTCAGGAGAGACAGAGGTGCATTCTGGGACATTAATTCAATTTGAAGCCATAACCTGATGTAGATTTGATCAGATGTAAGAACCTCAGACTCTGCAGAGTGTGTGTGTGTCTGTGAATAAACTACTTTATGAATACATTAAGAAAAACTTGGCCTCTAAATGCCACTGGAGCTATTTAGCAGCCTGGGTTACAGCCACCGCTTCATGAATATTAACAAGCTTCCTCTGTGCATTCATTAACATTCATGATGTTTGGGAGGGTGGGTGTGAAGGGCTCACCTGCTTCCTGCTTCGACCTTCAGCCCCGCCCACAGCTCATGAATATTAATGACATGTGGCACTCGAGGACAGAAAGTGAACTCCAAGAAGTGATGTTAGTTTTATTGGTTTTATTCTGATTCTTGATGTCGGGCAGAGAAAGAAAAGTGACCAATGAGAAAATGCTGCAAAGGAATTTATGAGTTCACAGTGACTGAGGCCGAGTGGTGACCTTTAGTCAGGAGCTGCCAATCAAAGTGACTGACAGATGCACACAGAGAGGAGGTGAAGGAATTTAATGCTCTTGACATGTCCCTGTCAACCCACGATCTGAGCCCTTTAATACTGGTCCAATCTGATACTTAATCTACATCACTTAAATGCTGATTGTGTATCTGACACACTGAGGTAACCTAGCTGACTATTTCACACACCTTATTTTTTATGAACTTCTTGACCCAAATACTGAAGGTCACAGTTCACAAATATAAAGTTTATGAGCTTAAATTATTGATTAAATATGAATGAAAGTTCACTTGGGCGAATACCAGCCCCTGACAGCTGGTGTGGCATGAGCTGCGAGGGAGAAGACGCCTCACTCTGTTGGATTTATCTGAACCAAACAAACTATCTTTGACAAGTTCTTGCAGGGGCATACAGAGAGCACACAAAAAGCAAGTTTACACAGAATTAATTAACAGAATTAACATTAATTAGTGACAGCTGATGTGATGTACCACTGGTAATGTTAAAGGGTAATGTAATTTTAAAGGGTAACTCTCACTACCAGACTTCATTGACAAAAACTGTGATTTTATCAAACCTCCATCTGTTAGTTTGTTTGTGATGGAGGCACTGGTATTCCAGCAGCTCCTGTGTTCTGCTTGGTAAAATTGTCTGGTAGTGATATATAGTGATGTTTCTGGTTAAACAAAAAGGATCTTACTCTTTAATAAAAAATCGGTCTATCTCTGTAGGAATCCTATCCATGATGTTGTCAAACACTTGTAATAACAATCAAGCCTGTCAGTGGAAAAAACAAGCACTTTAGTGGATGTACTTTGCCCATTGGATTACATTGCAGCGGCTGCTTAGTGGTTCCAGGTACACAGTTCTTACTCAATTCTGCACTGATTCCAAAGATTTTTGTGCTTGTCAATAATTTATACCTTAAAAGATGGGAAGGCCCAGGTTCAAAAATACCACAGTTATTCTTTAAGTGGCAAAAGCGACACTCAACACCAATTAAACATGAGAGGCTGCAGCTGAATATTTTTTCAGCTTCACTGTGTGAACTCTGTGTCTGTTAGCGCTGCACTCAAATAATATTTCACATTCACATGTTTATTTTCACCAGTTGAGAATCATCTTAGGATTGGATCGGGACACATTTAATTCCTGAAATGTGTTTTTGAACTGTTTTTTAATTTGCAGAGATGGACAGACAGGTTGACAAGAGAGACACACAGAAAGTTAATCTGTTTGAGATAAGACTCTCTAAGTCTTTGAGCAGCTAGCGGAGGAACTCTAAATTCCAGACCATCGTATTTCCATAATCTGCCTCATATCCAACTCAACCAACTCCACACATTCATCTCCATTCCCATCATGCACCTGGCCTCTGGGACATTACCATAATCCATCCAGCCTGCGCAGACTTCCTGTTTACAGCTCTCTGAGACGACTGATGGGACTGAACATGAAGGCAGAGAGGAGGGGGGATGGGGGGTGGTCACCATGGAAACAGCATCCATTTTTGGTCCATCAGTGTTTTTCCTACTTTTCCAAACATCATGCATCACCTGATCATCCATCATCCACCCATCCACATCAACTCGTAGCAGAAATGTCACATCACACTTCACTGAGTAATTATAACTGAATAACAACTGTCAAAACAACAACTGTGTTTCTTTTGTCTACTTATTTTCTGTTCTCTCTCACAGCTTTTTAAATCTATTCTGTCTCTCTACTCACACATCTTACATGATATATGTGGTATTTTAAAAGGAATCATTGCTGTATATCACTACCAGACTCCATTGAAAAAAAACAGGAATTTTACCGAGCAGAAAACAGGAGCTGCTGGAATACCACTGCCTCCATTTGTTAGTTAGTTTGTGTTATTGTGTGACTTTCAGTGGTGGAAGAAGTATTCAGATCCTTTACACAAGTAAAAGTACCACACAATAACACAAACAAACTAACAGATCAAGGCAGTTCCCCTGTTCTTCTAGTTAAAATTATAATTTTTGTCAATGGAGTCTGGTAGTGATATATAGTGATGTCTCTGGTTAAACAAAAAGGATCATACTCTTTAGTAAAAAGGCCTAGACTATCAAAATAATATTCAATCACTGTTGTTTCATCTGTTTAACTTTCACACTGTGTTTGTAATGAAAGCTGCAGGCTACAGGGGGCGCTAACACAGCTTTAAACTGTTGGTCTGGATGTTCTGTTCATAGAGAAGCAGGGAAGTGAAGAGATTATAGATTTTCAATTTTCCCCCTCAGTTACAGTCTGTGTGTGTGTGTGTGTGTGTCTCTCCCAGTGTCGCTGTCTTAACGAGCTCATTAACTCGTTAACATCGTTAAGGGCCAGTTAATTGTTTGTCCATTAGCCATTAGCAAGGCTCAGTGGAGGGCTAACGAAGGACTGCTGCGGTCACATACACACACGCACACACACACACACACACGACACAGAAAGAGAGGCGACATTCATCACTGTTTAAGCGCACACTCAGAGAGACACAGCCATTTATTACTGCTAAACAAGCTTTACACACCACAACACACCACAACACACACACACACACACACACACACACATACATAGTCCTACTGCCACCAATCAGCACTTAGTGCTATGTGTATTGCTCAGGCTTCAGCCAATCGACCTGTAAACAGTGGAAGAATCAGCACAACTGAAATTAAATCTGAGATTAAAGCTCAATCAGGCTGTAATGAATTCAATGAGGAGCATTCAGAAAAATAATGTAGAATTAAATAAAATCTCTCTAAATGAGGTATCTGCAGGATGTTTTGTCACTGTAAAATAAGCTGAGATAACAGGTTTTCACCCTGCCTGTGCTCTGATAGCTTAAACATACCCAGGACCTGTTTTTGTACCAAAAAACCAGAGTTAAAATTGATCTCAATTTTTGAATCTGACTCTGGGTCAGTAAAATGTCTCTTTTTGTCAATGGAGTCTGGTAGTGATATATAGTGATGTTTCTGGTTAAATAAAAAGGCTCTTACTC
This sequence comes from Lates calcarifer, assembly GCF_001640805.2. Classification (NCBI taxonomy): domain Eukaryota; kingdom Metazoa; phylum Chordata; class Actinopteri; family Centropomidae; genus Lates; species Lates calcarifer. The sequence goes on from NC_066850.1 coordinate 12,964,368, forward strand.
TTTAATAAAAAGGTCTGTCTCTCTTTACTTTATCTCACTTTAGTACTTTGACATGGACAAGTGCCCACTGGATTACACTGCAGAAGCTGTTTAATAGTTACAGATACACTGTTCTTGTTTAATACTGCACTGATTCCAAAGATATTTGACATTGCATATTAGGATATGCCGTGACTGACGTGTCATACAGCCCTCAAGGAGTTACGTTTTGCTGATTACGGAATATAAACAGCCACATTGTGTGGTGTTAACTCTGCTCTGAATTACTGTGAGGACTAAAGAAACCAAAACAACCTACAGAGAGAAAAAAAAACCACTGCGTTATTTCTTGTAATGTGGTGTAGTGATGTTTGTTGTTGCCATAGCGACAGATGCCATGCTGAAGACAGAGTGTCTCCTACTGTCAGGGTGAATATTAATGGATCTGTAGTAGATGGAAACCTCCTCCTGAGCTCCTAACTCATCAACACACACTCTGGAACAGAGGATGGCAGCACTGCTGCTCATTCAACATGACAGACAACAGATGGCTGAGAGAGAGAGAGAGAGAGATAGAAAAGAGAGAGAGAGAGCAGGGGTAGATTGAGTTATAGGGTTGGTGTCAGAGTAGATTTTGGTTACAGAGCTCAAAAAGCTCCAGGCTGAAAACATCACCATGAGAAACGACTCACTCGTCTACCTCCTCGCCCTCGCTCTCTGCGGCTGTAGCCTCACTGATCGCTCATTCGTCAGAGTTTCCATCTGGCTTGGCCTGTTTTTGAATTTTCCTCTCATAGTGTTTCTTACGTAGGCAGTTGACTCTGAATATGGCAGCGTGGATCGACCGTCTGACAGAGCCAGATGTGATTCTGTCACTCTGGGTCGACATTTCTGTAAAAAATGGCTAATCTGTAGCCAAAGGGTAACGACAGCAAACCAAATATAGCTCTGAGAACAGGACGATGCTTAAAATGAAACTGTCAGCTTGGGCTTATTCACACACAGTGATTTTGTTTATCCCATTTACAACTTTACTGACAAAATATGTAAGATTAAGATCAGTATAATAAGATTGTCGCCAAAGATGGCAGAGGAATAACCGATATCAAGCCAACTGTGTTGTTGCACTGACAAAGTCTAGAAACTTTTTAAGTGGTTTTTATCAGATTCGACTGGTGACTCTACTGTACATTCTTCCCTTTCGCTCCATCTCCACCATTCACTGTCTCTGCTCTGAGCTTGAAACTGATGATTATCAACAAATAAAACATACTCCGCGCTATAAAATTTCCCTGACTCAGTTATATTTATAAACTTATTTCTAACTAATTTCTTTAGTCCAGACCTGTAAAATACACTAACTCAGTGTGGGAAATTTCCTAGCTAATTAAGAATTTTTCTAGGAAACTGATGGATATTTACATCTGTTATGAACTATTTTTCAATTACCTAAAGAGAAGGAGCAGGCACTTAATAACTGTAACAACTACCCTTATAATTGGTGCTGAATTGTGCAGGTCTTTCGTGGAAATATATGTATGTATATAATCCTTGCTAAATAAATTATGAGGAAAGGCTCGTGCTAAACATCTTTTGGTAGGAACAAGAAGAGCATGCAAGCTTCACACAGAGTGTAACAGGACTCCAGAAAACCTGCTGCTGCAGGGTGACAGTGGTAATCCCTGAGCCACGGAGCTGCACTTATCCACTGCTGGCAAAGCTCCATCCCTTGGCTTCGTGTATGAATATAAATTTGTGTCTGAGAATCCATAGGTCTTAACAGAATTCACACAGAGTATATAAACCTCTGTATATACAGCTGACTCTGTAAAAACGACATGCCCAGCAGCACAACACCATCTCATTGATTCTTCTAAATCGATGATGACGACTCTGAAATGTATCAGCTCATTAAACAAACTCACTCCGTCAAAACAGACGTATGTGAGGGACAAACAGACACTCCTTATTTGTGAACAATTCGAAACAAACAGACAGATGCAATGGATCAGCCTTGCTGCACGCTCCCTCTGTGTATCCAGATGTCTTACATGCTGAGTGACAGATGAACCAATCAGGAAGTGCAAGGCCTGTGATCAGCCCTCGAAAGAGGCATCTAAAGCCCATGTGAACCCAAATGGTCAAGATGGGACTCACCTGGCCAGGTTGAAGGCATCATCGATAAGACCTGCTCTGTTTCCAACCGAGATGATCTACAAAAAAAAAAAAGAGAGAAAGGGAGAGAGAGAGAGGCATGGAATAAGTTGAAAATGACAATAGAAAGAGAGTTGAACAGAAAGAGAGACATTAGAGACAAACAGTCATACTTGAGGTTTGGTGTGGAGCTGTTGAATCAGCAGTTTCCAATTCTGGAGGTCGTAGTTCACGCGAAAGTAGCCCGTCTGGTTTATGTTGCCCAGCAACCAGGTGTTGTCATCCATCTGACCAATCCTGTGGGTCTCTGAGACAAAACAGAAAAAGGAGACAGACAGTTAATCGAAGCATCATCATTAATTCAACCAGAAAGGTTATCCACTGAAGGTCATCTGATATGCAGATGAGACCACACTGTTGAGTTCATTCCTGTATTTTATAGGTTGTATGAAACTGTCAAAAGCCATTACTTCACATGACCAACTCTGCAGTCATACAACTGCCTTGAATTGTGTAGTCAATGTAGTAGTCACATGAATTCATACAAGAGCAGGTGTTTTTTGGGCGTATTTGTTATAGCAGCTACTTTCTTACAACACGGACACAACTTCCAATGTCGTAACCACAAGCTCACGTTCCATTTCAAGGTAGAATCTGTCCCATCTTCACCTCCCATCTTATATGACGTAATTATTTCATCAGATCACCACTGAAGATGCACTGTTTTCCAGGATTTAGTCGTTTTCCAAGAGGTTTAAGTGCCTATTTCATGCAATCTATAAAGTTGAAGTCAGTAGGCTGTACAACTCACTACACTTCTGGACTTAAGAAATAAGTTGAATAAGTAAAGCTGGAGAGAAAATAGAACTGGCTAATGAGCAGGAAAACAGCATCTACAATACCTTTAACCCCACAGAGGAGTGCAGCAGAGAAGTTAAAAACAAAAACAATTAAATACAAACTCTGCTTTTACAACCAGAGTTTATATGCTGATTATAGAGGCATTACAGTCTCTTACAGAAAAACAAGAATATTCTCTGAGGTTGTTAAATTGGGTTGTAAGCTTTAGTAGAACAGCTTGTAAGTTGTTTCAGACTCTGTAAAACAGCCAGGTGAGGAAAACAAGGAAAATAGTTGCTGACCTAAGTCTGGCCCACTTCCTCAACTTCCTTCCCTCTGGTTGAATTAAACTGTCTTGAACTTCAAGCTTCGTCTCCTTCCCTTTTCTGTGTACCGTGGAAGTAGGTGAAGTTATGGCAGAGCCCTTACTCTACTTCTCTTAACTCCAGTTAAGAGAAGTACAGAGAGAGAGAGATTTTGATTCTCCAAAAACAGACCCAGACTGAGCTCTCTCCTAAAAAAAAACTCAAGAACCATTTTTATTTTCAAAACAGAACAAAAATGATTTTTATTCTCCATGAATAAAACTAGAAGTGACTTTTTCTCCAATACCTAAGGCAGAGCAAACTTTATTTTCCAAAAACAGAAGCAGAATGAGATGTACTCTTCACATGAAGAACAAGAGCTTTATTCACCACAAACAGACGCAGAACAAGGTCTACTCCAAAAACCGATAGAGAGAGAGCTGTTTGACAAAAACTGACCTAGAAAGAAAATAAATAAGAAGACTTAGCTTTATTCTCTAAAATCTGAAACAGAAATAGCTCTATTTATTTGCAAAAACAGACCCAGGTAGAGGAGCAGAGTGACCTCTACTCTCAAAACACAGGAGAAGCAAGAGCTCTTTTCCCCAACAACTGAAAAATAGTCAGTTTTATTCCTCTAAAACAGCACCAAAATTAGTTTTAATTTCCATAAACTAAACTTCGTTTTTTTCTCCAAAATCTGAAGCAGAACAAGTGTCAGTCTCCAAAAATCCTGAGCAGAATGAGCTTTATTTTCCAATAATGAAACAACATAGTGTTTCACTCTGAAAAAACAGAAGCAGATCATTCTTTAATCCTCATAGAAATTTAAAAAACAGAACCAGAATGAGTTTTACTTTCTGGTAAAATAAGAGAGAGTGTGAGAGAGTTCGAACCCTTCAAAAGGACAGAAAGAGCTTCTTTTTGAAATGGAGACACAAAGAGACCGAGAGAGCAAGCTTTATTATCCAAAAACAAAAACAGGAACCAGGTTTATTCCCACTGCTGACAGACCTCTGAACACTGACAAATGGAAAAACACTGCATGGAGCTTTTCCTCAAAGGAATACACCTGAAAGCTTTGTTTTTTTTAGCTCATTATCTATAAATCACATATCTCGAGATAATGAGATAATTAATTTGTGATCATGAGAAAGTTTGCTCTGTTGATTCCAAGGTAACAACAAGGTAATGAGATCATTAAATCCTGATCATGGGGATGTTCAATAAATGATTATAAGACCTCAGAGCAGTACTTTTAGAACTGTACCTGTTTTGTTGTTGATCCAGATGAGGCTCTCTAAACAAACGGTGGATGTGTTTCCCACAGCGACCGTCAATGGGACCTGCCACTGTAAACTACAGAAAGAGAGTGATGTCAGTAACGGTCAGTGAAATTGGATTGGGTTTTATTGCCACAGTTATCAGATAGAGAGGCATTAGAGAGAGAGAGAGAGAGGAGAGAGAGAGAGAGAGAGAGAGTGATGGTCAGCCATGATCATTTGACATTAGTCAGTTGGAAATGGAGCGAGTGGCAGTCGATGTGTTATAGAGAGGGAGAGGCAGACAGTGAGAGTGTAATGGCTGCAGCAGTCAGCAAACATCAGTCAAGTGAAGTGGTTGAGGGTTATTGTCTTCTTCAGAGAGCCAGAGAGGTTAAATGTGCTGCCCAAAACTGTGTGGTGATTTTTGCATTTTCAGATCAGCTCAAAGACACATTGACGCTCCTTTACTGCTCGAGTGAATCCGTCCTGCCTATCAGGCTCATAAAACCTTTTAATAACCAATTGGATTATCTCAAAATGGCATCACTGCTGGGCTTAAACAAGGCCGTCTTTCTTAGTTTTTCAGAGGCTGACATTTAGTAGTTAAATGGTTTTTGAATAGCAGCGAGACAGAGAGAGTGGCGTGGGAGGAACTCAAAAAAAAAAAAAAAAAAAAAGAGTACCCAATAAAACCAAACCTAAAACAGATAACAGCAGCACCTTAACAGTAACTGAAATCTTGCAGTCTGAGCTCTCAGGAGTGAACAAAGCAAATATACTCAGTTAGATTCCACCACTGACTGTGGCTAATCTAAATTATTTTCACCTGTAGATGTTACTACAGAACGTGGTTAAATGAGGCTTTAAGAAATCAATTTATTGTCCAAATGGCAGCTAGAAAACCTCTGTGTTTGTTGCTTTGCCCTGAGACAACGGGAACATGCTCTGTCCTTGCTGCTGAACAGATGTTATAGCATTAACAACCATCTTCTTTCTGTCCCTGTGTGATGGCTATTTTGTTATTCCCAGTGTATCAGTGTGTTCAGAGTCTGAGACCTCCTGAACTAAGCTGTGCGTGAGATCACTGTGTGGATAATTGCCTCAGGCTATCAGGAACATTTTAATATGGTATCCTCTTAGAGCTTGTCTATACAAGCTGTGTGGCCAAAGCAGCATGTCACCAGCTCAGATGCAGCAGCCTGTTTATACTAGATCTGTTCAGCCACACTACTCCAGTGTGCTTACAGTATTTTGACAGAACTCACAGTCCAATGCACAATTATGTGCTTATGTGCATCACAAGGGAAAAATACACTTGAGGCCTGAAGGAATCCAAAAAGATAAGGTTATGTGTGTAGAGGTAAAGCCTTTATGGAGCATTTTAAGTGTAACAGAATGGAAAAACTTACTCACTTGCATAAATATAGGTTTGGAGAGTCCCTTATAGGTGCTATATCTAGGTAAGTTAAAAACATTCTAAAAAATAACTAAAATTATCAACAGACTATGAAGAAATAACAGTTCTGACCTTATGCGAAAGACATCTATGTACTGTGTTACAGAGATCTCTACTGAAGTTAGCATGCTACCCAGCTAGCCCCAGCTTGTCCCTCTTGTAATACCACTTTGTACCAAGGGGCAATAGTGAGTCACTATAGCATCCAGTCAGCCTCAGTGCAACATGATAGGATGAAAAAGTAGCACTGCTCAGAGGACATATTCTAACCTCTTGTTTAAAGTCAATTTGGACTTATTTTTCTGAACTATTTGAAATGGGCTTTCGAATGTTCGAACGTTGTCCAAACAAAATTCAAAATGGACCATATTACCATTTCCTGGTTTGGTAAAGCTGCTTCATCAGAGCTGCTTTTTGGATGGTTGAAAGTCAGAAACCTCCCTCCCCTAACACCTTCCCAAGCCTGACCTGACTGTAAGTTTACAAAATCAACTGAACAACATTCACCTGCATGAAACAGCTCTCTTTTGCTTCAAGCTCAAAGTTTCAAGTGTGAGAAAACTACAGATGTCTGAACCAAAAATAGACACATCCACAAAGATGCAAAGTGAGACCTTCTCTTCAGTTCTAACAAAAACCTTCGAGACTCTTTAGTCTCATTTTGATTAAATTGATTTGTATTTTAATTAAAGTGGATTTTAATTACAGACAGCAAACAATCAGCTTTACACACTACAATCAATATATATTTGTGTATGCAGGGTCAGAGCCACTGTAACACAATCGGCTGGAGAAAGACCCATTTACCAAGCCCCATAACAGCCATCTGTCGCCGCGGGCAAACCTGGATCGATACTGCTGCCTAGCAACCAAATATTTAATCTGATATTTATATCAATGTGATTGACAGGAGTGGAACTCAATTACACACACACACACATTTAATCACACACAGTAAGCAGCACGGACAGAATGTGTTTATTAATATTTGATTGAAATGAAGACTGTTTATTTTAGACAACTGTGTGTGTGTGTGTGTGTGTGTGTGCGCGCGTGTGTTGATGGTTTATTCATCAAAGGCAGAAAACACCTGACACACAAACACACATACACACACACACACACACACACACACACACACACACACACACACACACAGTTACACACTGTAGGTAGAGAGAGGCAGCAGGACTGTTTCGACACACTCGGAGAGAGAAACTTTAGAAACTCCTCAGACAGTCAGTCCTTCACCTCTCTGTCTCGGTCTGTCCCTCCTCTTCCTCTTCTTCCTCCATTCAAGAACACTTTGACCCACATTTACACTTGTTGTTTCAAGTGTCTTAAAATCCAGATAAAATCTAAACTTTAAAGTTAAAAATACACCGACCAGCTCCTCTAAAGTCAGGACCAGAGTATCAGGTATCAGTTTGATAATGACCTGGTACAAACAGACATGTGCTGAGAATAAAGATCAGCGCTACGTGCTGCAGTTGCTGCTTTATCCCGTGTCGTGCCTCGTTCAGACTGGAGAGATCAGGTGATTGAAGGTAATTTTCCCTCCCAGCCACAGTAATAACTACACCTACTGTTTTACTCTGAACTCTCTGGTTGTGCTGTAATTTAAATCCCATCCAGAGTGACATCCTTGAATTTTAAACACGGTCCTTGAGTTTTCTCCTTCTGCTTCATCTTATCATGACTATTCTCTCATCACGTGTGTTACATCATAGATGTTTCTAGACATAAACGAGGACACGTTACAGGACTTAAGAGGCCTGATGCTGAATTGTACTGAAGCTGACAAAAAATAGTTATAATAGAAAATCCACCAAGGTGCAAGCACACCTGACTTTTAAAGGGAACAGGAGATGGCTCTCTGATTGGTTAAATGCATGTTACATCAAAAACACATCCATGATTATTTAAGCAACTAAGTACAACCCATTTGAACCATGCAACTGGCCTGTTAAAGTAGCAAAAGTGGATTTGGACATGACTGAAATGCACTTGGTTCCATGAGATTCGATTGTTAAAGTTTTATAATTGTTTGCAGTGTAATAAATTGTGACCATTAAAAGTAGCCGAATTAGCTTTCAACAGTTCCTGTTTGCAGTGAACCCATGGATGTACAGACAACTATCACTGGATTAATTTGATACTGAAAAAAATAAAAATGTGACGATTCTCAGACAAGCTCTGGAGTTAAAACGAGTGTCTTTTGTCTATAATTTCTAAGCAGATTTTCAGACACTTATTCTGGAGAGACATCAGAGATCATGGAAGTGATTTGTTTTCAGATTTGACTGATAAAAGCCTGAGATTTTTGACTCAAATTCATCTCGCATACTGTCTTTGACATTTTTACCACAAAACCCAACAACAAGCATCAAATCAAGCTGTTGATTTTACTTCTCTTTCTAAAAGACACGTTGAGAAATTGTCATTTTCTTTGTAGTTAGTGTTTTTCTCCTTACTATGCATTTCAATTATTATTTTATGTTATTTTCATGTCATCTGCTTCAGAAAGGTGAAGCAGTATATAAATAAACTTGACTTCCTTACAACTGTGTTGAGGTGGACTCATAAATAATTTATCACTGTACTTTTTAGCATTAAAGCTCATTAAATCAAATAGAAACCTGCTCCCTCCAATCACTTCTCTGTTTCCTTGTCAGCTGACAGAAGCCTCTTTTCTGCAATCACAGACACAAGCTGTGATGTGTTTAAAACGGAAAACCTGTTTGATTTATTTTCAGTATCATTAGCTCGACCTTATTGTTAGCTTGCGCCGTCCTCTGGTTTCTCCTTATCTTCCTCTCTGTCAGCTCAGTTCTTTAAAAAGCATTTACGTCCCCTTGCTGTGTCGGCTGTTTGATGGTTGATTTGAAACGTCTCAAACAGCTCGGGGACTCGAAGAAGAGAAGAATGTAAAGCGTTTGACAAAAATAAACTGTGATCTTTGAAATGTCACCTTAACAGTTTAAGTTTAAAACTGTGACAAAAAGTTTGAAAAGAAAGATTTTTCTATTATTATTATATGAATAAAAAGTTTCTTTTCCAAACTACATTTTCTTTAGGAGAGAGCAGTGACTCATTGTCAGGCAATTAATAAAAGAGACTGGCTGTCACAAACTTAGAGACAGTTGATTGGCTCCCAGTAATTAATTAGCTTAATGTGTTCAGGAGGTGTCACTGAGATCAACATCTCTGACATAAATCACACATCATCACACACAGAGATTAATTAAAACACAAGTATTTTTTTAAATATCAGAAGCGTCCCCTAACCTCAGGCTCTTTTTGGGTTCATGCCAGTACTAAGGTGCATGTTTACAGAAACCAGTCCTCCCCAACACAGCTATGCTAATGTTTTCACACACAGTAGTGAGTAGTTCATTTCCCATCTTTCTCACCCCTTATTTCTACTGTTGATACTAATTAAAGTATAAAGATCCCAAGGAAATAGGAAGGAAAGACACAATCAACAACCAAGTGAAAAAAAAAAAAAAAAAGCAGTGGACCTAATATTGAAAATACCTTCATCAACTATCTGGGGATGTGATACAACTGTCACAAAAGTGGGAACAGGCAGTACTAGGGCTGTCACTTCAAGAAAAAATCAAGACTGAACAAATTAGAAATGACCCGCAATTCATTTGAATTGCACCACAACATGTCATTATTTTTTGTTACTTTATTAATATGCTGCTCTGATCGCCTGTGCTGCTCATGCTAGCTCACTGGGATGGTGAGGTAGGTAAGTCTGCAGATTTATTGTCGTTGAAGAGTACGGCAGTTGCCCTTTACAAAGTTGACAAACAGCATTATCTTTATTAGGGACTTTGCCATCCATGGTGTAGAACCCAAAATACTTCTATACATTGTACTCAAAACAACACTGCATTACCATCAGCTTAGTGTACTGAGTCAATAGAGCATGTAGTAAGTCAAGCTGATAAAGCGCCCTCTGCTGGATCACAAGCAAACTACTTCAAATGGTCTGATGCGCTTAGACTGCAGCCTACATGTCGAACAGGTCATTACAGCTTGAATATGAACTTTTCATCCCATGTTTGAACAAATATTCGAATTTCGAATAAAAAGTGCTGCAGTATTTAAACTCCAATTCATACCTACAGTCTTCACTAGTCACTCAGTCACCTTTGTTATTTCCTCTTTTTGCCTGCACTCTCATCACTCTGCCTGCCCTGCTAATTGACTATGTCCATCCAGTGTTGCAAGCCCTGGATCTCTGATCTCTCACTATTGACTCAGACTCACCTGCCCATCTCCAGGAGAACCTTGCCCCACTCAGCCAAATGACCCATTGTCCCCTGGTGGACCTCTGGCCTCTGCCTCCCTCGACCTCACTCAGTCTATTCAAGCTACAATAAACCTTTTAAAACTGCTCTCACCTACTGGTCTGTGTTCTGCATATTTTTTTCTGCATCATGGAAAACAGCTTATCCAACAAAAATATTATAATCATCATCTAGTCACCTAGATCTACAATTGGCACAGCAGTTGGCTGACTTTCTTTATAAAAAGCAACAATAACATTCACAGCAACAGCTGCAGCTCTAATTGTACAATACGTGGGTTTAAAGCCTGACTGCAACAGCTGAAGGGCGTTATTATAGTTGTGAGTTTCACACTTATTCAAGGATTTTAGACTGACTGGACCCAAAGGCCGACAAACATAACATAAACAGAACATTTCTAAGAATCCAGTGTTTTCCAGCAGTTTAAGTCAACAGCATGTAACACTGTGGGACACTGTTGTGCTTCTGAACGCAGCTCTGCAGGATCAAACAGCAGCATCAGCCTCTTATTCAATCCACTGCCGCTGTGCTCAGCTGTGACGACAGTTCAGCTAAAAGCACAACATTTTTTTTTTTTTTTTAAGTGTTGGCGAATGCCTCGGGACCACCAAGTGTGTCTGAACGCAGCTCCCAACACCCCACGAGACTAAACAAGAGCAAAAAAGAAAACTTCACCTACAACAAACAGCTTCAGTTCATCAGCTGACGAGACCTCGGGAACGACTGTGCAGAGGAGCTCAAGCGAAACACAAAAGACTCCAGATGAAAGAAGAACAGAGGAGGAGTGGAGCATAAAATAAAAAAAGAAGGTGAAGAAACTTTTGGTGAAAAACTGAGTAGGTCAGAGTGATTGTAAATGTCACATACTGTACAAAAACATGACAGAATGCAATGAAAGAAAGGAGGAAAGAAAAGATGTGAACAACAGGTAAAAAAAAAGAGGAAAGGAGCTGATGAAGTATTGATGGAGGAGAAAGTGGGTCGATAAAACAGCGAAGAGAATAAACTCCAGAGGTTGTGAAATGTGTGAATAAAACATCATGTGAATCAAATATAAATGAAACATAAATGATGTAAAGGTGGTAAAGAATGTGGGGAAAAACTGCAAAAGTGCTTTTTTGAGAGAAAACGCAGTGTGATCACTGAAAGGACAAACTTAGTGCTCAGTGAGGTGTGAAACGGAGAGTTTCAGGAGGATCCTCTCGGTGGTGAATGACTAAATATGAACCAGATTCACAGTCTCAAGTGTCCCCCAGAGGTTGCTGGGACTCCATATTTATATAAACTTGACTAAGCCTTTGATTCCTCAAGTGAAGAGACTTCTTGTCAAGAAATCTTGGAGAAGCCAGGACCAGTTACAACCTGCGTTAAGCTGCAGAGAGACTAAAATCCACCTGAGGAGATGTACCAGTGTGGCCACAAGGAGCAGGGAACAGGAAACAGCTCTAAGGATCTCTGTCCTGCTGTTTTTATTTCCCATACAAATTCTGCATTGACAGCCCTGAACGCCCTCAGAGCATCATCAAGTCACATTTTGTGAGTCAAATCAGGGTCTTTTAAACAGATGCACTCAATTGTTGACTTTTACAGAGGAACCCTAGAATATCTGCTTGTTAAGTCTGGTGTCACAACAGATGAAAATACTGTTTCCACGTCCAACTTCACTGAGGCTCTCCTGTTTTCAAGATGCTACAGTGCTATGTCCCGTGTTGTTTGAATAAGTCCAAAAAGTGAGTCCAAAAAACCTTAAAAATTAGCACCTGTTACTAAAAGCAGGTAACCCTGATGTAAGCTTTGGGCTTATATCTAAGGCAAGCCAGCTAGATTACCTTATCTAATTATTTTTGCTATTTTGGGGAGCACAGAGAGGACTGACAACCAAAACACAAAGATGGTGGCTCATAGCAAGAAACACCCTGTAACATCTACAGCCTATATCAGGGGTACCTGCTTTTACTAGGGGGTGATAATGTTAGCTAGGTTAGCTTGCTATTGTTACCACCTGCTGGCATCAAACTTTGTTTTTCTTCATTATTTTAAAAATTGCAACTTACAACCTGCAGTCAGCTGCCTCTCATTGTAGTGGTTTTAATTGTCACAGGTAGAGTCAGCTGCTCCTCACAGACGAGTCACAGGACATGTTTGTTTTGATTTTCTGCTGCCGCTCACTGTGTGTTTGCTGTTCTCAGAGGTTGATACATGTACGATTTCAAATAAAACTTTAAGTCCCTTAACCTCAAGTGTCACCAGATAAACCAAAACTGAGCTTGACAAAAGCTTTTTTGGTTCGAATTTTGTTGGTGCACCATTTTGTTTACTTATTTCTCTACTTAATAAATCATGAGCTGACTTGATTAACCACAGACTTTACTTGTGTTTGGTTCTTCTTGATTTTCCTCTCATGTTTTAAAGGTCAAAGGTCACCACCACATGATAACAAGCTTCAGTCTATAAAACAGATTTTAGACTCAGCCCTACCTGTTGTTGCTTCTCACTTCCTGTCCATACAGGAAGTGCTCCTGTTTGATAGTGATGTAATGAGTGGGGAGCTGCTCTGATTGGTTCTTGGTGATGGTGATGACAGGGTAGCCCATTTGTAGAGTCCACCGGTCCATCATCTCTCCAATGTTGATATCCTGCCCCTCTGAACGCATAGCCTGCACAAAACACAAAGTCAATAATCAATGACGCTCAATGACTAATTTACACTAATTAATCAATGACTACTTACATTATTAATGAGTTCATTATCCATCCTAACAGTTCATCAATAACCTGGTAAGAGGTTAACCAATTATTTAGTTTAGAATCATTTAATTAGAGAACAACAGCTGACACTCAGGTGACTAAAAACCTGATTGGCTGGTGGCTAATTAAGGAGCAGTCTCAGGATAACGAACAGCTCTGACAAAAGCCGAAGCTAATTTAAGCAACAGTTTTTCCGGAAGCTCCTTGTGTGTGGGACAAACAAGCCTCGCCTCCACCTGTCAGTCGTGTTACCATGGCAACAAGACTTTCACCATCTCTGTCTCCGCGCGTCGGTCTTAACGAGCGTCTCTCTGGTCTTTATTAGACCTGTTTGGTTAAATAATTAACAGCCTCAGTCAGTCTGGCTGTTTCTATCCCAGAGGAGCCAAATGTGGAATAGTTCCAGGGGTTAAAGCCCTGCTGTGGAGCAAGGCACTAATGCTGCTGCAGGGGTCAGAGGTATGACTGTCCTGCCCTGGGGTGGGGAGTGGGGATGTACAGGGAGTAAGAGTTACCTGAGAAAGTTTGCTCCAAAGGTCGTCTCTGGCTGCGTTGCTGTACATGTGACTCAGCAGATAATCCTGTAAAACACAGATCAGTCTGCAGCTTAAACACACCATGTGACAGGAAATTACATCACCAGTAGATTTTTAACACAACCTCTAGCTGTCCAACATATCTTGACTTTCCTCACCAACTACCGTTATGCATTGCACCTGAATAGTGTCCAGTTTTCTGACAATTTACAGTATAAGTGTACGTGCTTTGCTTCTTTTTCTATCACTTCTTTTTTCCGCTGCTACGTTTTCATCCTCTCATGTTTGACCGAGGACAGACTGGACGCTATAGTGATAAATAAAAAGTGCAATTATTATAGCCAGAGCTAGCTAGAAGAAAAGAAGTGATAGAAATAGAGGTAAAATAAGACATCACCACTTTACACCACTGGAGACAGCTCTTGGTGAGTGAAGGACTTCAGTTTGTTACTGACTTAGCAACATGTAAATAAGTAGCTGTGAATGCTAACATTAGCTATGTAGCAATGGCAAAAACTTACATATAGCACTATTAAGGACAGGAAAAAGATTAAATGGTTAAATTCTCAAAACTTAGGAGTTATTATTTCTGTAAATGAACTTATAACAAGTAAGAAAAAGCTGCTTCAACAGCATGCACGTTGTTGCAATTTTTTTTTCTTGGACATAGGTAAGTAGCTAGCTATATAGGCAAATTACGTTTAAATTCTTTATCAAAGCTCTGATTGGTCTGTTTCTCTCTGTGTAGCACCAGACATGAAATAAATGAGCTGTGGGAATTGATTCAGACTCAGACTACATCTGATTATCATTACATTTACTCCCAAAGGTATTGAAAAGTGCAAAATGGTTGCATGTATATACAGTTTAGTAGGAGACTCGTCTGTACAGGTGATTTTCACCTATCACATCCTATATGAACATGAAATCTAAGTGACATGACGAGCCAGTCGGGTTTAGAGGTGCCATGTTGACTCTAAAGGGCTTTGGACTCAATCCCCACTCTGACTTCAAAACTCTACGTTATATTTCCTGAGCTAATGAACAAAGTGAAGACTCAAAAGCTGCCAAAGAATCTCCCAGTTCAAAAGGGGGTTTAGTGGTTTGGTGGCTTCCGTTCAAAAAACCTGTAATTCGTTGGTGACGTTTGTTGTTGCGTCTGGTTTGATCTCCGTCTGTTTCATTCCCACTGCAGAGAACTGGCGTGAAAGCTCAGGGAGTGTGGTAGTAGATGGTTCGGTTTGTAATAAAACAAGAAAAAGGCAGGAAAGTAGCACAAGATAACACAGAACACCTACAGAGAAAGAGCTCTAATCTGTTTCTCAGCGATAGAGGAAACTCCTCTGTCCTCTGAGTGTGTGTTAGTGTGGATTCCTCACAAACAGTCAGTCAGTTGTCGTGTTGTGTACGGAGGTTGATAAGGCAAGAAGGAGCTCTTTATTGGAACAAGATGACACACATGATAACAACAAGGAGTGTGGGGGTGTGTGTGTGGCTTTGATAACTTAGACTCTGTCACCTTCACTAAAGCTGACATGAACAGAGATAAAACACCACACACACAAACACCTAGTCTGATCCTGATCCCAATCCAAACACAGTTTTAACAGTGTGATACACCTAAACCAAACTGTTTTCACAGATAACAACCACTGAGGAAGAAAACGATGGGTTGAGCGATAATAATTTCATTAAAAGAAATCTGTTATCAACAGCTATGTGGGTTGAGGTGAAAAATTTCTGGCATTACAGACAC
This sequence comes from Lates calcarifer, assembly GCF_001640805.2. Taxonomy (NCBI): domain Eukaryota; kingdom Metazoa; phylum Chordata; class Actinopteri; family Centropomidae; genus Lates; species Lates calcarifer. Next base: position 12,979,729 of record NC_066850.1, read on the forward strand.
AGGTTTAGAGGTTTTATGATAACATGGACTGTTTTCCTCAACCACGACCGCCATCAAGACACTGAACACATCCAGGTTCCTGAATGGGCCACTCTTGCTTTTTATTGCCTGAGCTTTAAAAACCCTAAAACAGGATTTCCTACATCTAACTAAAATTACCGCCCTATGGTTGTATGCCTCTGCCAAGCAGTCCAGTTGCAGTTATTTAGCATTAGCCTATGATTTCTTGAATTGTGGCCAAAAACATGTTTTGGTCCGTAAAAGTGACCTTTGACCACTAGAATCTTATCAGTTAATCTCTTGAGTCCAACTTAAAATTTGTGCCATCTTTGTTGGGATTCCCTCCAGGCATTCCTGAAGGCTAAAAATGTGTTTAGTGATGTAACAGTGACCATAGCCTCTGACTACTGCTCCAACTGTGTAGTCCCACTCACTGAACTGAAACATGACCGAACGGTGTAAATTACCCATGATCCTTGACTCCTGGAGCAGGAAGTGCTGTCACTGTAACAAACAAACCAAACTCTGTATATAATTCTTGATATTTTCAAAGTTTCCTGGCTGGATATCAGAGATGAACGCTGGTTTTTAATGACTTCAGATTCTTTTTAACTGATCTACAGTTCAGCATTACTCTTGAACTTTCTGGACCTGATTCCAACAGTTTAAGCTGCTGACTGTCACTCAGTTAGAGGGAGATCGTAGCTGCTCACTAAAGTTGCACAGAACAACAACAGGTGTTCAGGGAGCAGAGTGGGAATGACAGAGGCTCCATTCTCCTTATTTTAAGTCAGCCCGTCATCACAATAACTCTGAAGCTGTTATTTTAAGGTAAAATACATGTTGTTTTAATTACTAAACAGAATTTGAGACATTCTGGAACTTGCAGATGCAGACTGCAAATTTCCTATAACATTATAAGAGAAGTGAGAGTCTTATCTTTTGTAACAACACTGCAAATGAAATGAAAACTTTTATGGAATTGAGTTTTGGCTAAATTATTTGGACTGAGGCACCTGTCACACCACAAATTGTCAGAATGAAACTCCTTCATGTGTCGTTGCGCTTGGTTTGTATGGTTTGTTATATGTTATATTTTTCACCAAGCACCTGATTAGAGCGTAAAAATGCTCTGGGAATGAGTTTAAATTTGTGAGTCTTTTTTTGCAGAAGGAACGTATGAAGAGAAACTACTGAGGAAAATATTTTCCCAAGACTTTTTCATGCAGCTGAGGACTGAAACTAATGTTCTTATTAGGTGCTGTTGCGTAATGTTCAGCACATTGTATATGGACCTATGTGTATCTCACACACACACACACACACACACAGAGAGAGTATACTCTGTGTGCTCTGCTGCTGGATCAGCAGTGTTTTTATATAGCATCTGGTTCTCAGTGTGATCCAGGTCACTGACAGTTTCTGCATGGAAATCAGGACACAGTGTATCTGTATTGTGTCTGTATGTGTGTGGAGGGGGGGATTAATGCATATTTCCATAACTGTATTCAGAATAAAAACTGCATTTAACCCACTTTCACCTTACATTATATGACATCATTTTTACAATAACTGAATATCTATTTTTTTCCAAATTTTGTGGATAAAATGTGTCTCAGTGCTGGAAAGTAAACCTTTAACTGACCAGTTTTTGGTGCTCTGTTGTTTCTGTGATGAACATGAACCATCAGAGAGCCAGTAAGCAGCTAATTATGGCTAAATGATAATTAATGCAGCACAGTCCATCATTAAAACCACTAACATGTGTTTAAGTAGGTAAAATCAATAAATTCATGACTGTACTGCTTCAAAAATAAGTAAAAATTTTACTTTTCAATTATTATTGACTTGTTTACAGAAAACATTGGGAGTGACCCCCTTTACTTTTTGCTTTCACTCTGATCCATGTTTCATCACTTTGTACAACTGCCAGCAATGCCCTGAAGCCACTATAGATCAATTTATTTAATTCTTCTTTGAACTTGTCCCAAAGTAAACTGTAGCGGAAGGAAAAACAAACTTTTTACACTTTGACATAAAAATGTAGCTACTACCAACAACACTGATGCCAGATTCTTATTATTTCTTTTAGGGGTGGGGTTGTGAGACGCTGAATTTTATAGATATTCTATATAACTCTTTATTTATTCTATATAAGTATCTTTTACATTTCTGGCAGTATGGAGGAAGCTGTGAACCAACTCATTACCTATGTATTTCTAAAACCTTGGCTACTGTCCTGGATACCTGAAATCGATCAGTTAAACATTACAAATTGAACCTCTGTAAGACTTGAAATTGGCTCCAAAAACATTTCATTTTGTCCTTTTTTTTTTTACATTTGCAGCTTTACTCTACTTGAATTCGGGTCAGTTACACAGGATTTCTGGACTCTAACCGCTGACATGGTTTTACAGCTGAGAAAAAGTAGAAAAACTTTCTCTCAAACTGCCCCTGCAGCCAGATCCACTTATTTGCTGCCCATCTGTATGCTCACTATGTTCCAAACAGTCAGAGTTTAGCCAAAATATGGCTGCACACACACACACACACATACACACACACAGCCTCTGTCTGAGCCTGACCATATTGTGCTGGGGACAAATCATTTTAAAGCCAAAACCCAACTGTCCCAATTGTCCCTCAGATACATAAACCTCTGTGTACTCAGCTGGACCTGCAGGACGACATGAACTTACGTTGAGACCTTTCTGGAACAGCGGCTGTCCCATCACGTTAGCCAGCATCCGGATCAGCGCTGCCCCCTACAGATGGCACAGGGAAACACACTTTTGAATGCAACAGCAGGTGAAAACTCTCTCATCTTTACCATTATACAAATTGATTCATTGATTTAGAATAGCTGTGGTCTGTGGACAAAGTAGATCAGTGCCGCGCTTTCGAGCAAGTTAAAGTTTGACATGACTTCCCACTTTTCAATTCCAAATAACCCTGCTCCGTCTGATTACAAAACTTCTCCACAAAAGAGATGTGGTATGGTTTGCAGACAGGAGTTGATGGTATAAATATATGCCTTGAATAAACTGATACTGAGGTTAGTGACCAAGTGCGTTGTGCTAGCTAACTCAGCTGGTCACTGTGGCTGATTAGACCCAGGTTTTTTGATAGAAAAGCTACCTTGACCCTCTGAGATCCACATAGACACATTTCCGTTTTTGCATACCTTTGTGTTTTGCCTTATAAAGTTTTTTGTCATTTTTGACAGTATCATTTAGTTTTACTCATCCCAGAATCAGCACAACCTCAGCGAATAATATCTGTCACCCAATAAGGACTCCTATACACTACAATAGAGGATATTTGGTTTTCTGTAAAACAGCCCTGTGAACCATGATATTGTTGCACACACTTCTTTGGATTGTGCTAGAAGTGGTTTGAAGCTTCTAGCTTCTTTCATCTATTTGGGCATTATCCATGGGGTTTTTCTTTTTTGCCAGAAATTTGCCATGTTTTCCTGTCTGTATATCCATAAATATGATAAGCATCATGGTAGTTCCTGTCTCAAACAGGAATGACGCTTTAAAGACAAGGTGGTATTTGGAAATGTATACCCTCCCTTCAGAGGGTTAACTGATAAAGAATGTTTGATTCTGCTGGTAAATTCCCTTATTGTGAGTCATTTTCTCTCATTTGATCTAATTGTGGTTTGAAGGTTTGGGAAAAAACACCTCTTATAACAAGTTAGTCAGAGTTGTGTTAGACTAAAACTCAACAGCACACGAGAGCAATTCCACCATCTCGAGTTGCTACCATTGAGGAATAACTACATCTCAGCGTGATTCATAATACTTTTGTAGGGTTTAATACCAACGTATTTGGTTGTAGATTTGGAGGCTCAAGAAACTGGAATCAGTTACCATGTATATAAAACATTTCTCAACCCCTTTGTCTTGAGTAATTCTGTCGTTGATAATACATACTGTATTTATTGCATTGTGTTTGGCCTCAAGCAGTCGCCATGTCACCATGTTCCCAGCACCTTATTTTATTACAATCGATGAATTCATTATGGGGACAACTTAATTTTGCTGTGGTTTCGCCTGGCTCTTACCTTTTTGTAGGCGATCCAGTCGAAGACTCGGTCGATGTCCGTTGCTTGTTCTACCTCCTGGGAGATTGGGTGGGAGGAGCTTAGGCCATCCAACAGCATCACCTCATGGAGGACGTCTGTCAGAAAGCGTTGCTTCTCCTGAAAACACAAATGTTTGTTTTTGTCAGTTATGGCGACGCTGTATAGATGTTTATTCTCTGGAGGCTGACCGTGACCCGTTAACAGTTACATGTGCAACCAACCCTTAAGTCCAATTCAGACTAAACAAATTCAGCCCAATTGCAATACAATGTTGTTGTGGCCATCGGGAATAACAAACAAGACAATTGAAGAGCAGTGATGTGCCATCTGGGACAGTCCATGACACCCTGACAAAAAGTCTATCATGACAAAATTTTTACTTTTTTCCCCTTGACCCTCCTGCCTGACTACAACCAAGGATGTGAACAATGATTGGTCAGGGTCGAATGTATGGTTGTCCCAGTCTCCCAACCAAGACATGACAGGAATTTACTGCACTTTGATTGGCTAATCTGACATGGTGACAGACTGGGAGTAGGATCCCAGGTTTAACCAATCTTGAACCAGATTCTAACCATAAAGCCATGTCTACCTACACAGTAATATCTGGAATCTGAAGTCTCCACAACATTGGTATGTGATCTGGTGATTGTTTCCACATTGTGATCTGGGAGTTTTGGACTTTAGAGATTGTTTTCCTCCTGCTCAGTTTTCAACAGATTCCAGTGAAGTAATTAAGTTTGGTTTAATTCTCATTTAGATGAACAGACAGTTGGTTCAGTAAGTAAAGGTTTGGTTGTGTAATTACACTGGTTAATCTTTAATTATTGTAATTCTTTGTTGTCATTTTCTCTCATTGTTTTCTCATCATCATTCCTCTTCTTTCAACTCTTTATTCTTTCTTTTGATAATTCACCACTCTCCTTTATCTCCTTATTTCCTTCCTCCATTGTTTGCCTTACTGCATCTATTTCATGTCTCTGTCTTTGTTTTCCATCTTTCTTCCTCTCGTTTTCTCAAATTACTCCTGCTCTTTCTTCTTCTCTCATCTTCTGCTCTTCTGGTTTTGGAGTTTTAATAGACATCTGCAAACATGTTGAGCTTTAACGAGTTCTGTCTAAATTACCCCAGGGATCAGGCTAAATCCGGAGTAGTGTGGCTCTGTCTAATTCATGGATTACAGTGTTTACTATGGAGATTTGGTTTTAATGAACCTCCATCTTGTTAAGCAATGGAATTGGTGGCTTATTAAGTTTTAGTCGTTAATGAACTGAATGAACAGGAACCTTCTTTTAAAATTAACAGTATCTGCTGGGATCCGGCTAATTCTTGGCCCAATGTGGCTCTGTGTAATACATGGATTAAAGTTGTTTATTAAGTAGATGTAGTTTTAATGAATCTACATCTAGTTAAGCAAAAGTTTCTCAAGATATTAAGCTTTTAGTGGACGTCAGAATCAACAAGGTTTTGATTTTACAGCTCCTGCTGGGACCAGACTATTTCTTGGTGGAGGTGGCTTGGTGGCAGTGTCTAATACCATCTAATATCTGGTGTCAGAGTGATTGTGATTGTGAGTTTTAATCCCAGCGGGTATAAATGAGCTCAACTATGTGTTTGTTTATACATGAGTTAGACTGATCCCTCTTCAAAGGATTTGTCTAACTCCTTGGGAAAGACAACTGTTTTCATCTCATATAAACACACACATATAAACAGACAGAATCAGGGGACTCCACCACAAATTATACAATTAGTTAATTAGTTAAATGGCACATTTGGATGAAACCGAAATTAGAGAAAAAATCTGACTAAATGAGACATCAGCTCTAATTAACAAAGACTTTAAATCACCTGGAGAGAGAGAGAGAGGGAGGAAGAGGAGGGAGGAGGGGAGTCCATCTGGCCCATATGGTCATTATGAACCAGATGGACCCACATGTGGAAGGTTGGCTAATAGGCCAGTGTACACACAAACACTCACAGATGGAGGGACAGGACTATGTTCAGAAGCAGCTACTGAACCCATCTTCTCCCTTCATCCTGCTTCACCTCCACTCCTACTTTCCTCATCTTTCTTCCCCGTCTCCTTCCTTGCCTCCTTCCATCTTGATGCTCATTTCAGTGTCATTTAAACTTGGCATGTTTAAGGCCGTTGACAGCTCCCTCTGTGTATCACTGCTGAATACTAATTCTCCTTCCTGTCCGGCTGGTATGTGTCTGCTCAGGTCCACCAATATTTTTCTAGATACATATAAAACTGACTTTAAGACTCTTTAAGACCTTCACAACTCCACACAGAATGTAATTTAATACCTTCACAATTATACCAGCCAGAGTATGCATAATTTATTATTATATAACATTTTTCAGTGCTTCCAGGCAGTATGGAATGATCTTACTGATTTAATTAAATTAATATGATATAAATTAAATATATGATATAATTAATTCATTAACTGGACCTGAATGAGCATCAGAAAATGAATGGATTAACCAATGAAATGTGATTCATTCTTTTAAGTTCAAGGTGAGAAAACAATATTTAAGTCTCTTATAAACTGAATTTGAGGCTTTTGAACATTTTTCTATTGCTTTTTCATCCTTGAGGAAACTGAATTCAATGATTTTTAAGAGTTTTCAAGACCTGCAGATGCCCTGGTACTGTGACACAGCAAAAACTGGGATGACCTGGACCGAAGGTGAAAAGTGCTGCACATCTGTGGGAAAATCTGTAATAGTGTTAGACCAAACTTTATGAACAATATTTCCACTGCAGAAAGAACATCATGAGTGTGTTTTTCTGCTAGAAGAAATCTAAATTAAATGTAGTAAAATAAATAAATAAATAAATAAATTCCATGATTTCTTTAATTTAAGAAACACTCAGAACATCTGGAAAACCCATTACTCTAAATAACTGCAAACACACTTGGAAAAGGGGAGGGTAACTATTACAGCCTCTTTTCTTGTTGGTGTCCATACCTAAGAGAGGATAAGATGAAAATCGATCGTCCTCTGCTCTCTTTAATATGAATATTTCATATTTTCAATTGGAAGTCTGTTGGTTTTACATCAGTCATCTGCAGGTGGACGTTTACTTCTGACCTGCCTCCCTCTTTAAATTCAGTACCGATAAACAGGCTCTGCCTCTTCCACTATGTTGAAGACAACCCCAGAACATCCAAGTGAAAAAATGCAGGAAGTGGTTGGACGCTACTTTTTAATGGACATGGGACGATTAACCACACAAACATTTGCCAAACCCACCAGTCATTCCACATCCTTCAAGTCCTCTCTTGTGTGAAATACTGCCTGAAAACATAAAGCATGAATCTCACCTCTGTTTTGCTTGTCGAAAATTCAATACATATAAACAGACTTTATGCCACATTCACACTACATGATGTCCAGAGTTCTCAGGTTGCTGGACTGTTGACTTGTAATTAGGAACCTTGAAATCATCATGGTTTACCAACTAGATGACTGATCAGTGACAGAGAGGCACAAATTACAAGACTTTTCAAACTCCAAAGAGTATGCCTGGTCGCATGAGAAGGGACACAGGAAATGATGTGATACCATGCATGAGACAGGATTTCTTTTCTTAAAAAATGAATGTCCACAAGAAATGAGCGATCCAAGATGTTTGTGCTGGTTTGCATCTAAAAAACAAGGGGAAAAAAAGAAAGGAACTGGGTCCAAATAGACCACTGAACTTTTCTTGTAGCCCTTTTTGTTGGTGTTGTACAGTTCCTCCCCCAGGTTTCCCCTCATCCTGTATCCTGTGCTCTCATTGGCTGTAGCTCGTCACTGAACTCATTGCGATACACATGTGGGTCACAACACCTTTCACAATACTGGATTTGGGCTCGCTAACAGGTCCAGCTTTGCCATTGATGCGGGGTGTTTATCTGCGATCACAAAAAAAAACTGTTGATAAGAAAATCAGGGCTAAAACTGTGTAGTTTGAGATTCTTTACATGGGTTTAATCTAAAGGTATATATAGAAAAACAAATTGGTGATTAAAATTAAAATCAAATTACACCTGATGGGTCACATTTTCATATGTAGTTACTGTTTTTAAAGTCACATAAATTGAATACAGGGGAGGACAGTAAATTAATAAGAGAGAAGAGAGGCAGGTTATTACTACACTTTCGGTCTAATTCTTCTAAACACATAAATTAGCTGGGTGGAACCTACATTAACTTTTAAGCACTGATGATTAAGGGAAAGATCATGTTGGACCACAATCAAGAGACAAGAAGATGCAAACCGCTGCTTCTGTCAAAGGTTCTTTTTTAGCTCTAATTAATGCACCTTTTCACATTTTAACATCATATTCTGCCTTTAATGTGTTATAAACACTGCATGTTTCACATTCATTTTTATTTTTATTAAACTGATGCGATTGTGCTTCATCTCTTAAATCTAAACTTTAAATCACACATTAGCTCTAAACTGACTTGAAACACCAGCACTGCTCAGTTAAAGTATAATATAATATAATCTGATTTGAGTTGTAATACAGAAGCACTCTACTAGTTATTTCCTTCCTCGTCATATTTTATTTGTTTCATTTCTTTCTGCTGTGTTTTGTTGTTCCCCCTGCAGCGCTGTGACTCACTGCTGATGGAAACGGCTTTTTAAATAAAAAACCTGTAGTATAAATAAATTGCTTTATCAGGAACAGACCGCTTTATCATCATTGTGCTTGTTATTGGAGAAACGCTTTGTTTCTATTAAAGCGTCCAGCCGTGCAGAACCACGGTAACAGGGATTTAAAAATGCCACGTCGCTCAGTATAACAGACTGTGTGTGCGTGCCGTAGATAAGCTGTCGTGGTGTAAACACGTTCTCCGTCACAACGTACTTCAGCAGAAACAAAGCAGGAAAAAGTGAGTGTGTGCTGTAATTTAAAGTTCTGCGGCATTCACTGTTTCTCAGAGAAGTTTTCGCTGAGTTTCCGGAGGGAGAATCTGAGGAATCTGAGGTCTGGGAGTGTTTGAGCAAATCTGAGGAAGAATTCGTTTCTAATTTTATTGTGTTTTGAGCTGACTCACTCTCTGCATATAATAAAAACAGGATTCTATTTATTTATTTATTTATTACCTGGGCTGAATATTATCTGCTGAACTGCAGGAAAACTGTTTTAGAAAAAGGAGGAATCAGATATTGATCCGTTGTGACTGGAGGGCGGTGGAAGAGCTCAGGAGGAGACCTCTCAGTCAGGACTTACTCCTCCTCAAAACACAATTTTAACTTTCTTCTTATAAACACACCATACATACAAATACTGTAATAAGTTATGTAAAGCTTTATACAATAAAGAGGAACAAGGAGGGCTGGTAGAAACAGATCTGTGGCTGGGAATGGGGACTTTCAAAATAAAGTTCCAAACACAATGGACACCTGAAATAACCTCTACTCCACTTGTGCTAAAAAGATAAGATATATTTTGCATCTCCCTGTGGTGGTATCTAACAATGCAGACAGTTTAAGTTTTATCAGCCACCAGCCCAACACAATGGAGCTGAATGGTGTCTTCTTTGTGCGTCAACAAAAACGGCCCCAGTTCCTCTGTTTAATCCTCAGACCTCTCTGTCAACAGTTTCCGCTGGGAATTATTTTCTGCCAAAGTACAAACCAACACCAATGAAAACTGGCCGCAGAGAGACGTCCTCTACTTCTGAGCTGAAGGAAAAAAATATAAACTACTGTGCTGTATTTACTGTCTGGAGGTTTTTAAACTAAATAATCAAATTCATATCTGACTGCCTGAAGCCGTGACCGGAAATTCTCACCTGAAACCATCAGAGAGCAGAGAAATTAAATTCCAAGAGTGAACAGATGGAGCTACAGGATTTTCTGAATCCTGGACTAAAAGATTTATTTTCTGTTTGTCTTTAATAAAAGCTCTTATTACCAAATAATCTGAGAGAAATTCTGCAGGAACAAAACATCACACCACACAGGTATACGTTTCAAAATCACCTGTGGTTAAAAGCTCTGAAAAGCTCATATGTGGACCTTTAATCCTGGATTATCTTGTGTTATACTGTCCCGAAAGTTTTAAAAAGCATAAAGATATCATGGTTTGTCCCATTTTTTTCAGTTATTAAAAAGATAAAAGATTCAATATTTAATGACTCACGTCTCTGACTTGAAGTGTAAGTATACAGTTGAAAGCCGACTAGGAAGATGAATGAGTATGAAGAAAACATAAATACCTGGTTCTAAATGAATTAAACTTTTCACTCACCATGTTCCACTTCGGGAAGAGGAAGTCAGTGCCGACGTACTCAAAGAAATGAGCAAAACCTTCTTTTAACCAGACGTCCTCCCACCAGACCGGAGTCACCAGATCACCAAACCACTGCAAGACGGACAGAGAAGAAATTAATGGATACCTTGATCTGTTCTCTGATATAATATTATCTGAAAAGATTCATAAAGTCTTGTAGACAAATTCTATTTGTGTGTTTAAAGAAACAACATCAGCTAAAAACAAACTGGTCCACACAGAGTTCAACACTGAGGAAGAGTAAAGTATTCAGACTGCTTCTCCTTTTTAACATTTTATGTTGACATAACAAAAAGCAGAATTTTAGAAATTTTGGCAGATTTATTAGAATGGAAAAAACTGAAATACAAATTGAAATACAAAACTGAAAACACAAATATCAACCTAATGGTGTCACTTGATGAAAAGTAAGATGATTGCCTACAACATCAGAATATATCCTCTGGGAACCATGAATGTCTTCCCAAATTTTTATTGTATTTTCATCTAGATAAGGAAAAATGCACGTCAACACAGGCTTACATTGTGTTCTGACCTTACTTAGGTGTGAATGCAATCTGTACATTGCATATACACTGACATTCATACCTACACAATGTCATCACTCCTGAGCACTCCTCGCATCAGAAGTTAGGTACACAGAATGAAACACAGAAAAGTAAATCCATCCAACTCTGAGTAGGGAGGAAGGAAACTTCCCACTCCTGCTCCTCTTGACGGACTCTGACTTTGCCTGATGACGCCAAACCAGCAGCAGCAAGCAGAGCGAACGTCCTGAACCGACAGGACGAAGCGGATCTTATTTATCAGCGATGCCTGGGGGCGACCGGCAGCATTGCTCATAAGTGTGACAAAAGGGAAGCAGGAGGTTTGGCTCCTGTTTACGGGGCATGCTACCACCTGATTGGCCAGCGAGTCTTTTCTCAGGGTGCCTCAGAACCTCAACAGTCAGGTTTAATAAAGGCAGAGCACGTAAAAAAACATAGACTGCAGACTGAACTTTGCTGATAGTGAAACGTACGGCCACAAGAGTAATACGTCTGGACCCCAGCTGTTTCCTGGCAACACAGTCTGAATGGGAACGGTACAACGTTTGGGAACAAATGTGTGTCCCTGCCAGCTTTCTTCCTGAGTCTGAATGTTCCCTTTAAACCTTCAGCTGCAGGGTGGATGGCTGACGATCTTAAAAAAAGAAAAAAGTTCACTGCTAAATTCACTTTAAACCCTCATTAAAGCCTCCATCTGCAGGAGAAGCTCACACTGCTGTTCTAATACCTCTGCACAGTGTGAGTGTGTTTCTTTTACATATTTGGCAGTGTATAGTGTTTCTGCAGTAAATTGTCCTTCAGCTGATCAAAGTCAGTGCGGTAAAGTCCAGCGCAAAGGGAGGCTGAGTGTTAAAGTCCTATTTGAAACTAGTCAGATTTAATTATATAGGCCCAGACTCACAAATCTGTCCACGCAACTGAGACCAACAACACTGACCTTTGTAGATCTAACAGATGCAGTCAAACAGAGTGCTACCACAGCACTTTTGAGACAGATGACCAGGGGAGGTTTATTTGTTTTTAAAGTGAAGCTTAATGGAAATCAGAGGCTGCTGTCTATATGTGGCAGCAGTGGGTGAGGAAACCCGGGAGCGTAGGTGGTGCATAGGGCTGATAATCAAATGCTGGCAGGTGGTGGAAGATGCAATGGTAACACTTCTGTTTGAAGATAAATTGTAAAATTGTTGACCTAGAAAAGCTAAAATTGTGATTTCAGCTTTGAAACGGCTTCAAGTGTTGGCAGAGGTCTTTTTTTATTTGGCAGAGCTTTGATGAAGTTTAAGACCAAATGAAAAAAGTCATGGTTCAACACCTAGAAGGTCTTGTTCATGTCATGTTGGTCCCTTTTTTGGTTTGTGATACAAAAAAGTGAGCGTACTGATGAGGTACGTGTTACACAGTAAATGTACAAATAAAATAAAACAAAACACAGAGATACAATACAAAATCTGTGTGTATGTTTACTGGATGTATGATGTGCGTCTGAAGACAAGATGTAGACGACATGAGGAGAAAGTTTGAGGTCAAAAGTGGGAAAGAAAAGGTTAAAAATAAATAAATAAATATAAACCTCAAGTGTTTCTTAAAAGCTCTAATATATTTGACTTTCCTCTAAAGATCACCACAACGCCAGGAAAAAAACCTACATACCATGCTTTGCATCAGCTAAAGTTCATAGTAAATAAATGCAAATTTAGATGACATGGAGCTTTAGAGTTGATGCACAGTGCAAGACTTTTACATATAAATGAATGTCTTAGATTCAAGCCCTTGCTGCCAAACGAGTTCACACAATGCTGATTCAGATGTGTTGATGACATCAACAACAGCAGTAATGGATACAACAGCTTGGAGTGAAGTGGAAAAACCTGGGAAAAGCTCAAGAAACGTCTCTGATGGTTCAGAGGAAGGATTACAACCTACGGTGAGGAAACTTGGACTGTATTTACTCTCACTGCCAGTAAGGGGAGATAAAAGACGAAGACGATGATGAAGTGGGAGAAATATTAAGACCTCTTATCAGTAGAGCTGTTGTGTGTGATTGACTTTTCCCTCTTTCTCCTGTCTGTCCTGTATTTTATTTAAATGAGTCTGATGTTCTTCCACCACCTAAGTCTTCCTTATGAACCTGTCACCCTGCTTCACCTGTGAGGACACACACAGTCCACGGCTCCTGGAAATGAACTGAAGCAGAAGAATGTGTTCAGACATGCAGACTAACTTCTCCTGCTCTCTCTGGCAGAGTTCAAGTCTGCGTCTGGGCAGGGATTCAAACCGACCTCCCCGTCGGGAGCTGGCAGGCCGCTTGGACATGGTTGCTGCTGTTGCCTGGCTCAACAGGCGCTGGTTCAACTCCCTGAGGCAGCGCTGCAGTCACACCAGAGACCGTGGCAGTTTATGGAAAACAAAACTCAAGAGCCAGATGACGGTGAACCCACATGAGGAGACGTGTGAGGTCAGAAGTTCACCTGCAAACGTGTGACATATTCAGTCTGTATTAAACAAGCTGTTACACTACAAAGCTGCTGTTTTACCACATTTTATTCTCTTTACTTTGGAGCTGTAGCTTCTGTAAAACAGGCAGACAGAAAACCTGGATACTACTGCATAACAATTTACCCTTCTTCTTGTTTCTTCTTCTTGGTACCTTTAGATATTTTCTTTTGGTGAACCAAAGAAAAGTATAATGTAGATGTTCAACTTAAAAAATGACGATGAAGAGGCTCAGGATTTTTTACACGTGTTCTCATTAACACAACAATGCAACTGTTGTAGCTAAATACTGAAATCCGTCTTTAAAATGCTGTTACTAAAATGATGTAACTGGATAAATTTATTCTGCTGCAGTGATTTCTTACAGTTTGCATTTCATGCTAAAATAGCAGCTCACAGTCCAGTTGTGTGGTAAAATATTTTTTATGAATGAACCCAAGTCACAAAATAAAAATAAAAAGACTGAAGTGCTTCGAGAAATGAAGTGAAGCCAGATTATTTTCTCAAGTCTGCTGCTATCTGAGGCTGTCCTCCTTCTCTTCCTCAGCAATGTTTCCCTTAACGACATGTTTACAATTAAGTTACAGTGTCCTCTAGTGGCCATAGCTCTGGTGACAAAAAGAAAAGGAGGAAATGAGGTGACGTTGTTATAGAGCGCTACACCAAAGTATGCACATGTAGGAGGTCAGGGTGGATGGATGGGTCGACAAAACATTGGACGTTAACACAACAGGTCACCGTTTGTCTCCTGTTACCAGTCAACAATCAGCGTTTTTTTAAGCATGACGACAAAGGCCCCCTAACCTTAACAAAGTAGTCATTTGAACCCAAACCACAATGTTTTACTGAATTTAACCAAGCCTTTAAGGGCAGGTCCACAGTTTTTCAAGCCTGTTCACTCTGACCATTAAATAAAACCTAGTTGTAAAGTTTCATCCCTGTCAGTATAAAAGTTCCTGTTTGCGTTTCCTCTGAATGAGCTGAAGAATATTGAGCAGGGTAGTAAGATAACATAACGATGCGTTCAGTGTCAGGTGGTTGATGAAGTGGCTCAATCACACATGTGGGCATCACTTTCAAAATAAGAGGGGAGAGTCCGGTTATGTTACAACTACATGTCCAATAACAATTCTCAGTTGCCTCAAACCACAAATAAAATACAGATAAAATGGCTGAGTGTGATGGATTTTCCTTTTCGATCATTATAACCTCAGGTCAGCACTTTTAAGATGAATTGAAACCACTGAGTATGATGAGAAATGGATCAAATTATTCTTCTGTGGTTTGTATTGTGCTTCCAGGAAGAAAAAAAACTAAAAATGAATGAATGGGAATAAAAATGTATGTCACCAACAGAGTATTTGGTGAGATTTCAGCTTTAAAGGAAAACTATAAATTCTAAAGTATTCTGATCAAAGAGTGGATCTCCACAAAATCCAGATTTTTTTGTCTGACAAACTGCTGCTGAGCCACTCATTCATTAAACTCATTAAAAATTTCATGCAGTTTGCTCAAGCCTCCTGACAATAAAAAAAAAATTTAAAAAAATAACTGATTTTACACTGGAGAGATTTTTTTGTTTCATAGTGACAGACTGCATGAAAATGACTGACGCTCTATAGCTGTTACTACTTCTGTAATAATTAAAAATGACGACTTGTGTAGTTTCCACAACACACTTGTCTTCATTAGCTCTTCTGTCATCTCTCATCCTGTTTCAGCCTCATTACAACACACACACAAAATAGCCTACAGTGGGTTGGCCATGTCTGCTGGGGAGGTTGTCTCAGGTTGCTATGGCTGTACTGTTGCCATGGTTACACAAGCGCGTCATGGGTGGGGTCCGTAAACTGCAGAGAAAGGTGGTGGTGGTGGTGTGTGTGTGTGTGTGTGTGTGTGGGGGGGGGGGGGCAGACCTGAAACCAAAAGACTGCTGAGACGGGAGGATTCGGCAGAGAGAAAAAGTCCGACATCAGGAAGAAGATGATGAGTCAGAAAACAAGAGAAGCACAGAGAGATGGAGGGAGGTCTCAGAGACAGATGGATGAATGCTGAGTAGAGACCCAACAATTACCTCTGACACCACCACCACACATACTGAATACACACACACGCTTATACAGCAATGGCTGCTGGGATTGTCGGTAGGGGGTGAAAAGGGCAAAGAAATACTTTTCTTAACCCTCACTGTTCCATCAAAGATGGACAATACACCCAATGAGTGCTACAAAATAATACAGAAATTATCTGAGGATTGATATAAGACACATCATATTAGAATAACCAAGTTTCACCACTCGGCAGCCATCTTGGCAATGCGCCCAGGCTGTTACTTGTCTCTAAAAGGTCAGTGAGAGTGTCATCCGTCAAATCTGATCAAAAACACTTCAAAAGTTCTATGACTTTGTCCAAAAATAAGTTTTAAAGTACCTTTCTTTCACCAGCCTCTTTTACGGCTCAAGCCAGAGTGCTGTGACATGATGCCATCAGCTCAGTTTATGTCTGATGTTTAGATTTGATATCCACCTCCTCTTGCTTCTTCAAAGTCCATCTGCACCCACTGCCACTCTAAATATCTGGTGGTATTCTTG
The DNA here is from genome assembly GCF_001640805.2 of Lates calcarifer. Classification (NCBI taxonomy): domain Eukaryota; kingdom Metazoa; phylum Chordata; class Actinopteri; family Centropomidae; genus Lates; species Lates calcarifer. The sequence goes on from NC_066850.1 coordinate 12,995,759, forward strand.
TTGGAAAGTCGATCAGGTGACCACAGAGAAACACAAAAAACTATAAAGAGAAGCAAGCCATGTCTTTTGTCATCACTTTACATCTCTTTGACACTTATGTAAGGGCCTTTACACGTCTGTGCCCAGGGGCGCACCGTCTCATAATCTAAATTAGTGCCAGCTTAATGTTGCATGTAGATGTTACTTTAAGGGGTAAAATGTGAAGAAAAAGGGGAACAAATTGTCTTGGTGTTATTAGCATGTTAGCAGTAATAGCTGGAAAAGCTAAAAGTGAAGGCTAATGGATATGTGAAGGTAATTTCTTGCACATTAATATGAACTTATGATCATGATGAGCCTGATTATTATCCTGTCCATACTGATGATGGTAGCTGAGTAAAAATTCATCATGACCAAAAGGAATTGTATTATCTGTAATTATTGTAATTTAACATCACTACCTCTACACATAAAATATCAATTACTTGGATTTTTCCTGCCAAAACATGCAGAGAAGATAGCAGTTAATTTTCAGTTCTGAGAAGTGAGAACAGACATCTTCTCTGCAGCTGCAAATGGCTCTAACAACCTCTGCCAACGAGGGGGTGGTAGAGTGCATAACTTGAAAAACAAAACCCACGGAAAACACAGCCCAGGAAACGTTCGCTATTGCTCTTAAAGCTCATCGAGGTGAGTAAAAACTCAAGGTGACGTGTGTGATGTTCATTTTTCTGTTTGCTTTGACTCCAGTGGATTAACAGCCACTTAATGCAGGTAAAGTGGAAACGTGTTAAATGCAGATCAGTGTTCGTAGCAGCAGCTCTGTCTGTGTCTTGCTCCGGGGAACCTTCAGGGAGAATTTGCCAGTGTTAAGGGAACCACGTTACAGTGACACAGCAGAGCAATGAAACACTGTTTTATTTATGGAAATTGCAATTGCTCTCATGCTTAAAATAATACTTAAGTCACATTAGGGCTGAACGATTTTGGGAAAAAATCTAATTGTGATTTTTCTGACAGATATTGCGATCTGACTTGCGATATAATTTTGAAAGTCAAGTTTCAGTCCAGGATTCACTATATACTAGGGATGGGCATTTTGTTTACTTTATGAAGTCGATTAATTAAGCCAATTTAAGTTGATTAGTTGTGACGTCAATGTAAAGACGTGCCCTCCACCCAAACCAAAACAAGCAGTGTGTCTCATCTGTGCTGCGAGTCTGGAGCACAGAACCGGAAAAGTTCCGGTCACCATCCATGTAACGGCAGGTGACTGTGACATAAAACGTCGATGTAAGAGCTGTCCATGCAGCGGTTGTTATTGCTACTTTGTTGGCTTCCATCGAGTTCTTTTTTAGAGCTGTAGCTGTTACTGTTACTTTTTCTCAATCTGGCTGGTAATGGTCTTCTACAGACATATTGCTGCCTGTGGTGATTTTTGGAATACTGGTACACTGAGGGGGAATGACAGGAGACTGACAGGCACACAGAGAGCCGGTACAGACAGACACAGACGATTAAAACTCTACAGGATTTGTCCCAGTAGAAAATACTAAATACAAATACAAATCTAACTTAATATTAGCTGGTTCATTCAACCATTTTCTCTCTTTTTCTCTTCTTTTTCTTCTTTCTCTCTCCTTCTCAGCTCAACTGGGTATCCTGCAACTTTATAATATCAGCTCCCTACTACACTACATAATATCTATAGCACAAACACTGCAGACTTGTTGGTGTCTTGGTCATAGCTCAGTTATCTCTCTTGCCGGCCTGTTGACACTGTCAGCCGCTTTTAACTTGTCACCAGTAGTTTCAGCTTCAGCTGTGTCTGTTCTCAGGACAGGCATACAGGTAGAATGTGACACCGGAGCAGAGAGAATCAGAGCAATTCACACGGCCTGCATTGCACTGTTGCTCCATCCTCCGTTTTCATCAAGTATCTAATGCCACAGTTAGTTTTGTTGTTCATTTAAAGACAAGATCTGGTTGTAAAGTTTACAGCCTGTCACTCTGTTGCTCCTGCAGTGCTGTGTGTGTGAACTGTGAGGCAGCTAAAAAAAAAAAAAGTGTAACAATGCGGCCACTGACTCTCCGTTGTAAAAATAATCGCAGTCTTTGCGAATTGCAAATTGCATTAGTTCAAATCGCAATTGCGGTTCAATTTCAATAAATCATTCGGCCCTATGTCACATGTATAATTTCTAATTAATTATGGAATGACGCATTTAATTAAAACAAAGGAAAACCCCAAACACCCTCTTTCTTTCCATCAGCTTGCCTATTTCTTTCTGTCTCTCTCTTTCTTTTTCTGTCTCTCTCAGAACAAAGCAGATCTGTGCCTTTGATCATGTTCTTCTTCCTCTCCTCCTTCCGTCTGACCCTCGCTGATAAATATTCATCCCTCTCTTCAGCAGAGGGACTGAATCTGATTTTCACTTTCTGTTTGGATGGAGCTCCTCACAGCTCTGTGACAGCCAACAAGAAATGAATCTCTGTTGTCATTTGGCACAAATACTGTTTACATCTACACATCTGTGAAACTATAAAGCCTTTCACAGCGTCTCCAGCCCTGACTAGCTGAATTTGAAATGAACACTATCAACAACAGTCGCAACAAACTCTCAAACCTCCTGCTTAATTAATCTTTGTGTGACTGCTGTTACATTGGGGATTTGACAGTGGCCACCAGCCACATGCTGGTGAGTTTTGCAACTTCATTTTGGATAATAGCCTGTTCTGCAAAATTAGAGACCGTCAGGACATGGAAAAGTCTGCATCTGGACCATTTCGAGCTGGGATAAGAAGCTTATAACATCTGGACCAGTTGGATCCAGGATAAGTACTGTGCTTCATATGGACCAGAAGGAGATGTTGCAAGAGAACTGGTTATGGGGTTCTTCATCAGTGGGATCAACTTAAGAGTCTTGGACACTTGGGATGGGACACTTTGGTTAAGAAGTTCACAGCATCTGGACCAGCTGGATGGAGGGTAAAAGCTGTGCTTAAGAGTTCTAGACCAGATGGATCCAGGCTAATAGAATCAGTGTCCTGATGGTCATCCAGGTTCGATCCAACCTGGATGACCATCTAGGTTGTTTGTCTCTACTCTCTGATCCCACTCACTGAAGCATCTCCTGAGACATCGCTGACATGGTGACAGGTGTACCAAACCTTCATCACCATGGTTACAATAATAAACATGCAGTTAAGCTTATGCAACAGTCATGTGGTTTGGTTTAGGTACAATTCTACCCAGTTAGGTTTAAGAAAGGATTGTGGTTTGGGTTTAAGTAAGTACGTCTTCTTCTTCTTCCTTAGCTTCTGTCATTATTACCACAAGAGGTCGCCTCACGTAAAACGTAACAACGGTTGGTAATGAGCTGCTGCACAGACTACCTAGGGGGTTGTTGTTGTGTACAGTCTCAATAGGACTTTTAATTGTGGCAGTCCTGAAATGTTTTGATCCTGGTTTAACCATGCAAAACTTTAAACAGAGTTTATTATCATTACTATTATTATTATTATACAGTTCAGTACAAGATCTGCTTTTGTAAAATGGCAGTTATTAACAAAAATATGCATCTAGTACAGGTTAGTCTGCATAGAAGAGTTGCTGATAAGTTAATTTCCAACTCTAACAGCTGTGTGACAGACCTAAATCCTTCACCACACTAGAGGTTGAGGTTTATTTTGGTTTATAACCTGCTAGAAAACAGAGGGAGGCAAGGGGGAGAACGGGGGAGAATGGGGGACACAGTTAGAGACAGATTTGTGCAGAGAGACAGTTTGTCAGACAGACAGTTAGTGTGCTTGGCTCCATGACTCTGATCATTTCTCCTTATATTCTTGTTTTCCTGACAGTCCTGCCACATGCCCATTATTCACTATGTGTGTATGTGTCTGTGTGTGAGCGTGGTTTAAACTGCTGTATAAAGCCAGCTGGCAAAACCAATCTGTCACATCCATGAAACCTTTGATTTACAACAGCAAAACTACACAGTTGTGTGTCTGTGTGAGTGTCTGTGTGTGTGTGTGTTCGATGCGCTCTGTCAATTAAAAAGAAACAAAAGTAAAACTGAAGAGAGACAGACAGGGAGAGGTCTGGTAAGTCAGGTTAAACCATCTCCAAATGTTAAAGACTGTACTGTAATGACCAGCAAATGACCCGTCAAATAAACCACAACTTTACACTTCAGTGACTCCACCCTACATAAACATATAAACAACATAATGTATTTCTTAAATAAAATATGACAGAATTGCATTTTAATGGTTGAATGGTATATCTATTATTCAAAAGACATGGCTACAGTTATTCTGCATTTTTGTCATTGGTTCCTACTCAAGATGTGAATCTAAAACATCTAAAACAGCTCGACACTCACTTCAAATATTAACAAACAGGCAGAAATCATGCATCTGTTGGAGACTATTTTCAGCGGTGGATTATTCCACATTTAGTCCTCTGGTTAGTGCTCAACATATATAATGAATATATATAAATAAATCCGGTTAGTTCAAGTTAACAGCTCCCTTTAAATCATTAATTAAAATTTATTTTTCAAAAGGCACAGAAATGTTTTAAAACTGTTGAGGACTATTTTCAGCAGCTGATGTCTGGTGAGTATTTGGAATATTTGGAATGAAAACACACACACACACACACACACACACACACACACACACACACACATATATGTAAACAGAGACTCTGCGTTATGAGTCTCAGTGATGCTGCGTTTTCTTGCTTTTCAAAGCAGGGGAAGAAGCCATTTTGTCTTCACACCGGTGTCTTGAATAATGTCCACAGTTGAGGACTGAGGAGAAGACTGCTTTCTGAGTTTACTGGTTAATGGCTGCTAGCTGCTGAGCTGCTACCTCACTGGTTTGGATAACAAATTTCTGCTCACAAAGTTGTTGTGTTTGGACTGACAACATTTGCATTTATACTTGTGTTCAGTGTGGTCACAGTGTGTCCCTGACCACCTCAGGAGGTGAGAAGGTCCTCAATGCATCTTGGGTGCATGCATTTTAATGTCAGGTGTAAATGAGTCAAATTAATTAGTGAATTAGTGAATAGATAAACACACACACACACATATACCAACAGTTTTTGAAAAAATATATATATTATACACAGTTCATACACACTCTGAGTGTAGCATCACTGTGTTTGTGGTTCATTATATCTGTTTAGCACAAGGTTAGTGTGTGTGTGTGTGTGCATCATCGCCTACTGTGTACTGTTCAGCCTCACTAACAAGCGCGCACACGCGCACGCACACACACACACACACACACACACACACACACACACACACACACACACACACACACAAATGGACACACACTCAGGGTGTTAGATGTTTGTTTATGGTCTGTTAATTAGCCTCGGACATGAGCAGGAGGAAGCACAACACACACGCACGCATGCACATACACACACACACACACAGCTAAATATAACTATTCCTCTCACACATTATTATTGATTAAACACTCTTGTCCTTCAGCACTGAAACAGCAGAGGATGCTGTCGGTAAATGTTTGCGTCCAACTTTATGAAGCATCTGAAGAAATAGATGTCATTTTAATTGTTAGTTAATAATTAATTCTAATAACAAGCTAATGTTGGTAGAATACATCTAATTGGAAAAGTATAGGTTTAATACATTTAACACGTTTAACACTTTACGTGGTCTCTTATAAAAATTAAAAATTAAAATGGTGCAACCATAACATCAGTTTACAGCTAACGCATCATGTTGCTGCAGTGTTGATATACAACACAACAATATGTTTAATTACAGAAAAGGTTTCTACACAATTTGGTTTGCTACAAAATCACCTCCTAGGCCAGGGAGGTTTTGTTTCCTATTCCCATTTTGCAAATATGTTGCACTGCAGAAATATTACAAATTTCAATGGTTGTAACTCAGCAGTTATGTTCAATTCACAATTCTTTCGACCTGTGAGCAACTCATTCATTTCTCACTGAGCGTTACATTGCAGAGAGCAGAAGATCAACAGCATCAGTCATTCACAGTGGTAAATGATCTCCTGTGGACTTTAAATAACATGACTTTTGTCTGTCAGGTGCAAAGACGACAGGAGTGTGACGCTGTTATATCAAACAAAAAACAAAAGGGGACTTCAACACCAGAGACTGTGGTTCACATCCTGTTTCATTTAGCCATGACCATGATCTACTCTGGACCTTTAACGTTTAACCAATTAGCTTAACTTGCCTTAAATCAACAAGACTGCAGAGATTTGTTTTTACAAAGCTGTACAACAATCAAATAATCACTAAACACGGAATTAGTGCAACGTGCAAAGTGCAACACAAACCATGCAACTTTCATTTCATTGTTTCTGCAGAGACTGTGATTCTGTTTTCAACAAATATTAAAAAGCGTCTCACGTTTACAGATTTTCAATATTTCATTGAACTTGTCCAGACAGATTTTTCATGAGTTTCAATGTTTACTCTTGTTTAAGACAAAAGAAGTTGGACAAAAAAAACAAAAAAACAAGAAGTTCCTTGACTTTTAAAAACTTTTTTAGACTTCCTAGATCAACAACATTGCAAGCGACAGTCAGGAGGTCAAGGGTCAGCAGACTGAAAACAACTGCAGATAGAAGAAATAAAACCTGTGACTCTGGACTGAACTGATGGAGGAGGAGAGCTGAGTGTTAACGTGAGTTAAATATAAAATAAAAACATAGGGAGAGAGAACGAGGGAGCAGGAAAGAAAAAGAAAAAGTGAGACAGGTAGAGGGAGAGAAAACAATGAGATGATTTATGGCTCCTTGTATTCTAATGAACTCTATGCAAACATGGTCTGCAGTAATAAATTATCCACTTTGAACCAAAACACTGCAGAGGAAAATATACACCCTGACAGCTTCAACACACACACAACAGTGTGTGTTTAAGTGTGTGCTCTTGTACAAAATGTACATTTTAAGACAGGACATTTTCAGGCATTTTGTTGCATATACACACACTCCTTGCCCATTCAAAGGTGTTTTCATAAGCAAATCTGCAGAAGAAAAAAAAGGGAATTCTCTGCATTTTGTATCCTATTTGTGATGGCAAGCTGTTAAAGATATAAACATTAAACAGTGAAATGGACAAAAAGAGGTCAAGGCTGCTCATTCATCAAAGTAGCAGGTTCATTAAGATGAGGCAGGAGCATGAAGCATGAAGACTGCTGCTGCTGTTAGATATTTTTGCTACAGTAACAAGAACAGGAAGTCACACATCCAGGTAAAGAGGCACAGAAAGGTAGTGAAAAAGGATTTGAGAGGTTGAAAGGTTTGAGACAAGACTGAAAGACCCAGTGGGCCTTAAAATAGATGACTGATGGTTCTGTCCTCCTCTTCCTCATTTCTACACCTGACTGGGAGATCACACCTCTCGCTAAGCTGTCAGCCATCTTTGCTTTTGACTGACTGTCAAATTGGAAACAACAAGGCAGCTGGATTCTTCCTAAATGATCTGTTTGTGAAGATTGTGAAGATTGTGGATATCAAGAAGACCTCATACAACCATCCAAAGAGCTTGAAGAGTCTGGGACTGTCCGCTACTGTCAATACAGTGATGTTAGCTAGCTTACATGTAGCATATCTGATTTCTCGGCTAGCTAGCTACTGTATTAACACATTTTGATTTCGACTGATTTTTTCTTTTTTTTCCAAGTTCATTATTATTGGCTAACCTGCAATTTTTCAACTAGGGTTGCAAAACTCCCCTGAATTAAGTGGTTTTTGGTTCTAGATCAGCAAAGTACTGCTCTCAAACCAGTTTTCCAGACCTAGAGCAAGCAGGGTCTTTGGTGGTCAAAGAAGAACTGGTTCAAGATCAGCCATCAGGTCCCAAATGGAAAAGGGATAACAGACAGAAAACAAATATTGAGGGGCCCCTGCATGTTGTTTGGCCCGTAAAAATAACAATGACCTGCATCTCTCTCTACGAGACCACACCACACGGTTAGGTCATACCCCTGAACACGTCTTAGTTAATACAGGTGTTGAGTTGTGCAGTTGGGAACTCTGCCTGCTTGGTTATCCATCAGTCCTTTATGACTGGACTGAGTCCTGAATATAATTTGGACGTGGTCTCACACAGGTGAGACCTGAAATCTCAGGAGGGTTCTTCAGATTCTTCAAATTAGAACTGGGTTTTGGTGAAGTTTGGATCTGTAGCTGTTCCTGTATCCTGGTTAAGGTTAAGAACCAGGTGAAGGGAATGCAGTGCATCCAGTGGGAATCTTAACAAGTGCAGTGATACAAGTTTGAGTGTGTGTTGAACGCCCCTGACTCTGCTGTCAGCCCGCCAGAATATACACACTGTGCCATTTCCTCCTGCATATGGTTGAATTAATGTGCGTATGTGTGTGTGAGAGAGAGCGAAAGAGAAAGTAAGAGGGGGTAGAGAGAGAGAGAGAGAGAGAGAGAGAGAGAGAGAGAGAGAGAGAGAGAGAGAGAGAGAGAGAAAGAGAGAGAGAGATCAACAGATGAAGAGTAAATCTGTTTTTCCTGAATCTCATCCCAGTGTTTTTCTTTGTCTGTTTTAATTAACAGACAGCTGATAGGAATAAAATGAAAGATCTCCTGACAAACACACGTCCAAACCTGTCTGTGTGTCAGTAGATGGAAAGTTCAGTGTGTTCATTTTACTGACAGACTCATCTAGACAGTGGATACACCTTGATACACACCTTTACACTTTACCTGAACATATAACAACCTACGCTCAGAAAATCCATCAGTATATTACATAAAGTCATCTGACCTGTATGTCACCTGGCCACACATGCTGTTTATGACCTGCACAAATCACCTGAACACACCTGCTCATATCAATAACCTCTGGACACACCTGAAATTATTCATTGACAAAATATATTGTTGGTCCATGTCCTCCAGAACAACATGCATAGGTGTTGTCTACAAGAACCAATACCTACTGGCCATCAGTGGTACTGCAACTCAGAGCATCTGTGTTCATCTCAGTGTCGGAACCCTTACGCTAAATAACTCCATCTGTGTTACCCTCAGCCGATGGAGGAAAACAACCTGTCTGCTCGCATTTCAGTCCACATGTTCTCCATCTGTTCAACTGAGAACAACAAAAACAGCAGCAACAGCAGCAGTTTACAGTAGATGCACGCTAAACCTGTCAACAACAGCAGCATATATCCAACAAGACATCAACACCACTTTAATTTTTTATCACCAGTCTGCTGTTAAAATTACTTTGTACTGTTTGTATAATGATTCCAGACTAGAAGTTTACTCAGCAGCCTGATGAGCAGCTGAGTCTGTCTAGAATATAAAACCAGTAAAATGATCAGATTTGATATAACTCTTAAAAATTTCATTCTTTAAATCCTCACATCATCCTATTGTGTCTGATGGATGTTGACATAAAAAACATGACAGCAGCTGAGGAAGCTAATCTGACAGATGGCTACAATATACTGTGGTCTCTAACACACTCTGTACACACATAACCTTGTATTCCTATGCATGTGAGGGCAATGACTCACAATCCCTAGAGGCTTCACATTATCTCTAAGTGCTTTGCAGAAACCTCTTCACCTGACTTCACCTGGTAGGGGCTGCAGATGGCAGGTAATTCAAACTACAACCTTCATTATTTTAACAACAGTGCCTCCAGGGATGGCAGTGTTTGGTCCATGCTAAAATATCTCTGTTATAACTGTTATTGGATGGGTTCCCAGAGGATGAATCCCATTGACGAATCCCTACCCACTTGTTAAGTTGTGATGTCACGGCTGTTTCCAGGTCCAACTTTGCCAAAGCTCTCTTCTTTTAAAGAGAGATTTAGTGAAGGTGGCTGACAACTGAAACATGAAGATGGGGGGTCATAGCAAGAAAAACCCTGTAAAACCCACAACTTACATCATGGGTACCCACTTTTAAACAACGGGTGCAAACACTACCCTGGTTAGCTAACCAAATTTAGCATCCACTCCATCCAAACTTTAGTTTTTCATCATTCATTTAAAAATTTTAACTTATCAACTGCAACCATTTCCTCTTTTGCATCACAAGGAAAGTGGTAGAATGACAATGATAGGTTTTTTGACTCAGATCTATTCAAACAACACACAGACACAGCACTGTATCATCTTGAAAACAAGAGCACCTCAGCAAAGTTGGACCTGGAAATAGTATTTTTGTTGGTCACAACATCACAATTTAATATGTGGATAATCCATTTTACTACTTTTCATGTAGTGCCACCAGCAGGGCAACTTTTCAATTATCCTGTGACATTTTTCAAGACATACTCAATGGATTACCATGAAACTTGATACAGACTTTCCTTGTCCCCAGAGGATGAAGCCCTGACTTTCCCTCTAGTGTCACAGCACTGAGATTAGGGTTTCTGGTTCAAACTAGGATTCTTTGGGCAATCCGGCATTTGAGACGGTGGCACAGACAGGAATACCACTTGGAAACACTGATGTTAGTTGGTTCATGAAATTTAGAAATTAAACTAAAATTAGAAAAAGTCTAAATTTGTTCCCAGTCAAAGAATAAACATTATAAGTAAATTCATAAAGAATGTTTTCAACCTTTGAAATCTGAGAGCCTCCACAATGATACAACAATGATGAACACAGTTGACACACACACAGGCCATGTACAGCTAACCCATTTCTCTAAACAGGATTTAGAACAAAAGGTCTGTTTCTGTTTTCCAGTTAAACTCCTTACAACTGAACTAGCTGATTATTGAAAGCTTCAAACAACTTTCTCTCTCACTTTGTGAGTGTGTGTGTGTCTGTGTGTGTAAGAGATAAATGGCTTCAGGATGAAATGGAGTGCAAAGCTGCAGACGAAACATTACTTTATCATTTCTCTTTCCTCTCACTCTCACTCTCTCTCTCTAAATAAAGCAGATGAGGAAAGATCCACGAAAAGAAAAAAACAAAAGTGACAGAGTCAAAATCCAGACGGAAACACCATTACTACTTTTTTATGACATGTGCAATAATATTTATGACTTCATATATTGTAGATCAGCACAGTCAAAAGCTTAACATTGTTATTCAGTCTGTTTTTTAGCTCTGTTTTTTAGTCGCCTGAAGGTAACTATCATCCAGACTCAGCAGAGAAATGTGGGTCTGAGGCCACATCCTGAAGGAAATGAAATGAAAACGACACATTCTTCAGTCAGCCAAAGGCACTGCAATATTTACACTGCAGCTTTTCATTTTCATCATCAAAATGATCCCGTGTAGCACCATGATTATTAAACCACTTCGGCTGGGTTGAACATTTAAAGGGCCACTTCACCCAAATTAAAAGAAACCCTGGCTCAGGGTTCTCAGGATCTTTTAAGATGTTTTACTGGTTGATGGGAAGGTTTTAGAGGTTCTTTAGGATGTTCTATGGGTTGATTTAAGTTTAAGTGGTCATTGAAGAGGTTCTACGTCTCTGAAAGTTCATCCCTCCAGTGGAGTTCAATACACTTGAAGAGTTTTACTGAAGTTTATATTTATTGTTTTAACTGCTTACCATAATCTGTCAAGGATCAATAAATTATTATTATTATTATTATTATTATTAGTAGTAGTAGTAGTATTAGTATTAGTATTAGTATTGTTAATCAGTGTGTAAATAAATGACATTAAAACAGCAGTCTGGATCCTCAGAGTCTGAGACTAAAAAAACAAAGTGTTGTTTCTAAAGAGTCAGATTTGTGATCCTCAGCAGAGCATTTTTAATGTTTTTTTTTTACAGTGCTCTGCTCTCTTTCTGTCTTTGTTTGTCTTTTTTGTCTTTTATTCTCCTTTAACAGCATGTCGTCTCCATTCTGTCTCTCCTTCACTTTGTTTCTTCACCTCTTTGTCTCTCAGTCTCCCACGCTCCATCTTCTTTCTCCCCCTCTTGTCTGTCTGTATTGTTTAAGCTCTCTTGCTCACCCCTCTGTCTTTTCTCTTTACTGACTGAAACCTTTAAATTTTCTTCTGCTTCATCGTGTTTGTCTGCTTGTCACGTATTCAATGTCGCACTGTAAAAACGGGATCATGTCTTCTGCTGTTGTTGCCTGAGGAACTTTGTAACACACACACTCAGTTTATTGGTGTTGCAGTTATAGCTATTTTGACTTGTGTCACGTTCAGTCTGTTTACAACCAGATCATTTGCATCTGTTAAAGGAAAATTCTGCTCTTTTTCACCACCCTGGGTCTTGAGTCAGGGTTTACTATTAACTAATTTTTCTTACCGCTGCAACCGCCAGAAATTTCACAGCAGCAGCTCCAGGCTCAGCAACGGTGGTGTGTTTTAGCCTTTGCCAGATAACATATTATCAACAAATTTAGCTGCTGCAGGTGTATCATTTCCTCTAAAGCATCATTTTCTCCTCATAAACATTATTTAGAGCTCTGTGCTCCAGGTGTTTTGACCTGCCTACACATGGCGGGGGAGCAATGTGCAAGACTTGAGTGCTAAAAAGCTGAACAGTGTCATATTCACAAACCAGCAAGATGTCAAGAAATCAAACATAACCTACTAGAAAACACTAAGAGAGATATACAAATATAGTTTACTGCCAGAGCTACAGAATTGCTTAAAATAGGTATTTTAATAATAACATTAAAAAGTTTTTAAAGTGCCTCCAGATCTGCATTAAAATACACATAGTCAGAGACAATCTAGGAATTCATGAAGTTCAACTAAGTTTGGGAGTTCATAAAAATGGATGATATGTTCAGAAATATCCCATCTTATAATGTTCAGAAATCGGTTTAACAAGGTCTTCACTAAAACTAATCAATTGTTCTCGGCCTGTGGCTGAACTTCCCAGATTTTGCTCAAAAATCTGTTGGTACATTTCAAAAATATCCTGCAAAAAACAAACAAAAGGGACCAAAACCATCACCTCTGTGGCTGCAGAGACAGATGGTGTGAAGAGGATGATTTGAACAGAGCAGCTGCAACATCAACACCTCCACAGGACCCCACAGCTCCACAAATTACACCTAAAACTGTGGATAAACTGCATTTTCATCCAGTGTGATGACCAATCTGGAGTTTATTAAAGATCCTCTCTATTTATGTTTTAAGACAAGCAAATTCCCTGCTGTTACCTCATTAAAAATGTTCAAAATTAATTCTTCTCCTAGACTGAAAAATCCTGATTCTATGAATATGCAAATAATCTCATTTCAGAATTGCTGGACACAAGATGTCTCCTACTTCTTCAAACTAGTTCTTCTAAACTTTAAACTTTAAAATCCTGCTGGTGCATCCACACATTAAAACTCAGATTTAAGGTGAACAAAGAGAAACTTCTCCCTTTCAGCAGATTAAAAAAAGTCTTCTAGTGTCAGACTCTGCAGATACTTTGTTCTGCACAGCGAAGCTCAAATATCCAGGGGATGTAACAAAAGAAAAACACACTTAACTTTGCCTCAGTGACACCACCCCAGAAAAATATACTTGTCAAGTTATCAAGTATATTTAATAAGGTGGACAGAACTATATTAAGTATTAATAGTATAATATATGCATATATTTCATCTTAAAAATCTTTAAAATGTTGTGTAACTGTCTTAAGCAATACATTCTCTAGAGGACATCTCTGAGTCAGAAGTTTTTGACAACAAACACAGCAACGGTGGAGGAGGTCATTATAATGTCCCCTTAAGATAAGGGCAAAAGCAGAGGCAGTGCTGCAGACATCGTGACATGTGGACAAAGACACGGAACGACCATCACTGAACAGAGGTGGTGGCTTATAACACCAACTATCAGCCACCTGTAACGCAGTCTTGAGATCCCTTCCCAAGCGGCTTAACCCCATTCACACCTGGGGCCCAATGACTCTCAGGACCACCTCCAGGTGACAACCTTCACCAAAGGTTAAATACCTTGGACTCCCCCATTAGCTTTTAGATCTGAAGAGGCCTTTCATATGAGAGGTGAAATGTCTTCAAGGAACCTAAAAGAAGACCAGTTGCCTTCGACTCAAGCACATAAGACTTCCAGGACCAGGGTGACTGAAACCCTACACGGACTTAAGATTTTAGATGGCTAAATTGCCCTACCTGGTGGCAGATCTCGTGGACGACCACCATGGTGAGCTCCATCTGATAGGATGAGGACGACACTTCAGCATCCAATAGGATCTTCTGCTCCACAAAAACGCTCAGTCCCCAGTTCTCCATGGCAGCGTAGGGATGTTTGGGCACTGCCAACAAGTCTGGAAAAAAACACACACAACAACACATTATGGCTTTTAAACACAGGCCGAACGTGTTTCTCCATTAATAAACTCCTAGTCAGATTCATCCAGTAAGACTCCACCATTTAAATAAAAGGCGACGGTGGCTCTGACAGAATGACTGCAGATCCCATTTTGGGTTAAAATTAAACTCATGAGTCATTTTAACAACCTGCCAAAGAATCCTTTTATCCCCACAACATGGATATATGGAGTTTCTCAGAGATAACTCTACTTATATCTGTATGAGAGTGAGAGAGGCCGACAGATGGAGAAGTGGAAAAGAAGGAGAGAGAAGATGAAAAGAAGGAGAAAGAGAGGGATTCCTTTGAGCAATGAAACTGAGGGAGTGAAGAAGGAGTTTACCTTCAGTAGAGAAGATTTATTAGAGAGGGGGAGAGGTAATTAAAAGTCACACTTCAGGAAAAGTAGAGTTACCTTGCTGGATATTGAGATGAGAAAGTGGAAGTCATCACAGAAAGCTGAGGCTATAGTCTTAAATCACTGTATGAATATTACATCTGGAGTTACTATGTCATGACAAAGCATGTTACAGAACTCCATTATGAGTTACAGCAGTCAGTACTCAGTGGTATTATAGATAGAAAAAGGTTTTCTGAGTACATCTTCAGAGTCATTTTGATGGTTCACTGAAAAGAGCTTAGGACTTCATTTGAATTCAGAATCATCATCAGCATTTCAACTGCAGCGATCCTTGTAAGCCTTACATGATCAATATATTCAGTGAGATCCAAAATGAACAAAACCAGTCTGACTTTGTCTCAGTTTGATTCAAGTTTTTACCATCTCAGTATAAATCAGAAAATAGACAAGAAGAGGGCAGGATTATATTTTTCTGCAATTTTAAACAGAAGGAAAAGACAACATCTAAAATAAGTGGTGAAATTCTGGTGCTCATTACATTAGATTTCTCAAAAACTGCCAGCCACATACATGAAATTCACGTAATGCATTCTTAATCACCGTGAGCTTTATTCTTGCCCAAAATTCAGTCCTGACTTAATATTTTCACCTCTGTGAATCATATATCATCAAAACATTTATACTCAGGGCCATTAAAGTGAAAAAAAATAATATCTTTTACTTTTAATGTTAGAAACAGTTTTTAAAAAAGGTTTATTTATTTTCATTCATTTTTTTATTTATAAAAGGCTCCAGGCAGCACTCTACAGTTCAGTTTTTACATGTCATTTTAGTTTCCCCACATGGACCACTGTCAGTCTGAAACTGTCAATCACTGCAGCGTAACAGCTGTCAATCATTGTCTGATCTGTGGGTTAGCATAGCTACTCGCTAGGAGGTAGTATACTGAGCTAAAATGCACACACAGACACACACAGTGACAGTAAATGGATGTTTACATGCACACAAACGTTTATTAACCCTGTTTTTGGAGTGTTTCAAAGATCGTAACATGGAGACACAGTGTGTCAGGGTGGTGACATTTGTCGCTGTTGGGCAAAGACCTTGTATTTCAGGTTTTGGGCATGTGAGGAGTCCGCCTAACAGCAATTGTCTCTCAAAATTCTCCTCCATGTTGCGGCAAAATATTAGCTTCTCATGGTTTTCTGTAGCTGGACTGGTTTTGATTCTCCAAGCACCAACAATGGGCCGGATTTAAACCAGACACAGTACCACTGGCGCCTTACAGTCATGGACAAATCCACAACAACAGAGTCCCCTTCACAGTGGAAGCTTCTATCTGAGATCTTTTCAGTCATAGACCTTATTGAATTCAACTCATCCAGCTGCCTCAAAGTGCTTAGGAGGCTCTTTCATGCCATCAGCCATCAGATTCTCACGACCATACATCACCCACAGTTAACATTAAAAACAGAACAAACATAGTCATACAGTACAAACAGATACTGTATGAGGTCGAACCAAGTCTGAATGTCTTTGCCACCCAGTACCAAGCATCAGGGGAAGCCACGTGGGCTCACATGAGCTCCAATCCAGAGTCATAGCGTGCTGTGCTTTAGAGGCATTGTATCTTAAGAATAAATAATCAATATGTCTGGTTTTTAACACATCCACACACTGAAACAGCCTCTCAGCAGAGAGAGTCAGTCAGACTGAGTTTCAGATATTTTAGTTTTGAATTTTAAAGCAGAACTCTGCAGCAGCTGTCAGTCAGCCCCATCTGGAAGTTAATCAAGTATGAACACATGTCATGATGCGACTCCTCGGACTAGGGGGTGGCCTCTTTTGCCCAGCATGCCGCTCTCTGGCAGTATGAAGGCAGTCATGAAGACCCACTGTGTTAAAAGGTTTTGGGTTATCAAAAAATCTGCATGGCCTGATGGCTGGAAATGTTTCTGAACATGTTTCCTTCAGAATTAAAGGGATGAAATGTGAATAAATGTGTTGAAATCACAATGTTATTTCAAGGTACTGAACTGAATTTAATCATGGATGGAACAGCGTGGAAAGATAGGAGGATAGATATTTAGGTAGCTAGCTATATAGCTAGATAGCTAAGAAGCTAGCTAGCTAGATAGATAGATATATAAACAGAGTCTGTATTGGCTTGGAGACATAAAAGCAGCTGCTGTAGACAGAAAAGTCTCACATTTACACACCCCATTTCTTAGTTTTGTCCCAGTTTTCTAGCAGCTGATAAAGAAGTGTGACAAACAAACACAGAAAAGAGACACACAAACACACACTAAAGGCTGACGAGGACAGTCATTGTGTGTGTTTGTGCAGTTGTTCCTCGTTTATTCTAATTATGATTTCTTCAGTCTGTTCATTCTTAAGGGGAGAGAGCAAGAGAATACTTCCTCGCTTGCCCAGAAATTAATGGCTTATATGGAGAGGTTTAAATAAACCAATCGATAATCAATTAAACCCACCAGCCTCTGCTGTGGTTTACTGTCAAGTCATTTGTAGTTTAAACTGGGAATTGTGTGTATTCTGACATCAGACGTATCAGGATGTAAGAACAAGGTCACCAGCTGCTGTATGTCCAAAACCCCCTGAGCTGAATACTCTGTATACATAATCAATAGTATGCATTATAAGCTGTTGTCTCATTATAAAATCAATACAGTATTTCCTTATTAATTTCCCTTTTTCCCTTCCAGTGACATTCAGATCCAACCAGTGGATTTATTTCTTTACACAATCCTCAGTAAAAGCTATGAATCTTTCATATATGATGTGGAACACTGTGATTGGCTGATAGACATCCAATCAAATGAGTTTGTGCATTTGGGTGACACTAATCATAGATCTAGACATCCTAGAAAAGTTATGTCTGTGGGGATGGTTGTGGATGGTTGTGGGATCTGAACGGTATATGTACAATTCTGGTGTCGCTTCACCAGAATTTCATTTTTTAAACTAGGAATTACTCTGCAAAAATGGACAAAAAAATAAAGCCTGTTTAAGTGTGCTGCAGTTTTTCAAATTCATTTTGGTGACATTAATCATAAGATAGCACGATATGTGTATTTTCAGTGTCAGGAAAGATGAATTAAACATTATCAAGTCTGAAATACATAATTTAAATAACACAACTCATAAAAACAACACAGAAACTGAGGCTAGGCTCTGAAAGAAAGTTATACAAGATCAGTTCTGGGGTCAATGTAAAAATAAATCTCTGAAATTTACTGATTTTTTAAAGTGAGAAGGCCTCAACAGCCCTGCTCAGGTATAATTCATCACATCGTATTTTCAGTGTCAAGCTGCTCACACTGTTCAGAGCTGATCTATCATCTAACCGGCAGCTGTCAGACTGACAGCAGAAACTCTGTCTGTGTCAGGGTTTGAGTAGTTTATACAAACTGTTTGTAGGTCAGAGACAAAGTGTCCTCTGCAGCAACAAGTAACCAAACAGCATCAACACGTTTTTTTCTTCCAAACTCTCTCCTTCTTTGAATTGACTTAAAAATACCTGAGGGATGGTGGTGATGGTGATAACAGGATCACAGGTTATCACTCCACATATTTCTGTTTTCTATGCATATTCAGTCAATAATGGACTTTTTTCTCACGTTAGACCACGATACACCAAGTTTCCACCAAATTTTGCGATTGCTACAAAGCCAACGCTAGCAGTAACAGCTGTTTACCTGCCAAGAACTTCAACCATCATTGTGTTTACAGCACAAGAAGTTAGAATATTCCCTCTAGACAGTGCTACATCTTCATCCTCTCATGTTGGACTGAGGGCAGACTGGACGCTGCAGTGACTCACTATCACTAAGTGGTATTACAAGATGGGGACAGGCTAGCTAGATAGCATGTTAATTTCAGCAGAAGAAATGAAGTGACAGAACTAGAGGCAAAGCAAGAGTTAACACTGGCACTACTATCCACCACCAGAAACAGTCTGATTCTCAACTCACAGTGTTTCTTTTAGACTGGTAAGTAAACAGCAGTTAATGCTAACGGTGGCCATGTAATTATAGAAAAAACTTATATAACACCTTTAATAAAACAACAAGAAAGACATAACCAAATATTTTATGTTATTGTAGGGTTTTCGTCATAATGAAAAATTGAGGAAAATTTCATACAACAAAAATAAGCATGAAATTACACTACCCTCACTAGCAAATGGACTGATTGCATCAGTTCCATTGAAATTAACTGATCATGCCACAACATTTTGCCTATTTAAACGTGGGGGTATAATAGTAAAATACAGATTTACTGTTACTAATCAGCTCTTGCCCTCTGATTGGTTAAAACTAAGCATGCACGCCATGGTTGACTAATCATAGCCAAGAGAAGGCGGAGCATGAGAGAGAGAGAGAGAGAGAAGAGAGAGAAAGAGAGAGAGAAGAGAGAGAGAGAGAGAGACTGTGATTAGCAGCTCAGCTAATGCATTCTAGAATATATGTTACCATGGAAACGGAATTCCAAAGCTGTGACACACTATATCCACAGCCAGTACCCAATCACGTTCCAGCCCCTGCTCCTACACTGAATGTGATTGGCTGACAGCTCATTATACACATGACTGGGGCTCAGACAGCAGAACTGATTGGCTGGCTGGGGGTGGGGGGATGGAAGGGTGGTGGTGGTGTGGGGGAATGGAAACGTGATTGGTTTGACATAAGGTGCGATGGGGGGATACAAATGAGACTGCTGGTTGGTTTAAGGTGGAATATGCAAAAGAGACATTATGCTCAATAGACATTTAAATTAAAATGAAATGAATCGTTTCATTTTGCTGCAGAATGAGCCCTTCAGGAGGTTTCAGTGTCCCAGAACACGTACACGTACACACACACACACACAAACACACACACACACACACAGACATGAAATACAACCTAAATTAGATTCTCTTCACACTCACTGTCGTCTCTCTCATGTGGTTGGTCTGCTGTTTTACCTGGATTCTGTCTCTGCCTGCAGCTTCTCTTTTAATACTTATTTCTCTATAATATTTATTTTCTCTATTTCCTTTTTCTCAGAGGTGGACAACAGCTACATGCTTTTGCTTATTTTAGGCTCTGTAGCAAAACGAACCACGCTGAGTTCAGGTTCTTCTCCTAATCCAAATGTTAAACGGAAGCTCCAGCACCTATTTTAGATGTAAAGATCAGTTCGAGTCACAGTGAAACTCAGTACTACTCAGCCTGTGAAAACTGTTGTATAATGTTCTCTGCCTAATGGCTCTGGAGAGACTTTGTCATGACTGAGAGAGTAATCACTCACTTCAGCTCGGAGACTACAAATGTTAGCAGAGAGTCGGCATCACAGGCTGGGTTGAGGGAGTATGTGGGTGTTTCCCAGCTCTAACAAAAGATCTTATTCAGTTTTTTTGGTGTTTGACACATAATAGGGACTAAAAGTCAGGTTATCTTGGCCTCAGTTTTGACCATTGTATTTTTGATCTACCTCATCGTTTTGGAAGTGCAACGCTTAATCACTGAAGTCTTCTTTTAAGTCAACATTTGCCAATAAACAAATAGAAAATTACTAAAAATGCTATTTCCATAAATCCAGAGACAGGGACAGCCAAATTTCACCTTTCTTTTTTGAACTTTCTGCTATTATGTGTCTGATGGAGAGGTGAAGTAGCACAGGATCATGGGATTTATTGTCTTCACCACCACTGCCATCGTAGCAGCAGCTACCTCCAGTTAGGATTCCTTCAGTGTCAATAACAGTTTTTACCAGGAGCTGAATTATCCAGACAGACTGGGTGAATAAATCCGGTAAAAACACTGGATAAAGAAGTTAAATGTTAAAAATCAGTGTTTCTCCAAAGCGGTTTGGCAGACATAGCTCTCTGGGGCACTGCTAGCCGAGCTGTTGCTAATGTTTGCTCAGCTTGTTTTTCTCATAACTTCAGATTCAGACGTCTGATGACTAAAATCCTTTATCTGGTTAAAATATACAGTTAAAAACAACTAACATCTTAAAAGTGTGTATTAAAACAGGCAACCAAATGAAATCAACCATTACCCTGATCAGAATTACAGATTTCTGTAGGTTTGAATATTCAATCATGTTCCCATTTCAGGTCGTACTGCCCTGCACCTGCTGAACAAACAGTTGTAGTTCATGAAGTGCTCATTTTGGGTCATTTAGCTGACTCACTGGCTGAATCTACAAAGCTGACAAATGGCAGCCTCCTTCAGCCATCATCACTCTGCAGTGTTTGGTGAGAGTCAGTAACACACTCAGACAACTATCTTACCAGTAATTGGTGGCATTAGGCAACAGAGCACCACAATCCTACCACAATATAAGGCACAGTGGAGACTTTTGTGTATCTGTGTGTGTATGTGTGTGTGTGTGTGTGTGTGTGTGTGTGTGTGTGTGTATGTGTATTTTGCATTTTTCCATTACTTGAATAATGATGAACATGCTGCTGTCAGTGCTGCTGGATGGTGGCTGTAATTGCTTCCGTATCAGAACGACAGACTGACTGAGTGCATGAGTGGCTGCTGTGCTGGCTGATTTGATGTGTGTGTAAGTGTGTGTGTTTGTGTGTTTGGATATGTCAGCAGTTAGCAGGCTGCCCGACTAATTCAGCTGGTAATGAATCTGTGTGGACAGAGTTCAGGTTGGTTCTCTCTTAGCTTAAGACCAAGACTCAGATCAAAAATTAAAATTCTGTCATTATTGTCATTACACAGAGAGTTTCAACAGCAAAGGAGGCTGAGGCAACTCTAAAAATACTGGAGAGACTTCACCAAACACAGTGTTTGGTTGCCTGGATTATGTTGACTGGATGTTTCCAGACCAGGAAGTGAGATACTGCACAGAGGCTGCTGGGAAAGGGGGTCAAACCGCAAGAGTTTGACACTGGACATCAGGGTTCACATCCTGCATGTTATTAGGTTTAGTCAAATACTGAAAAAGTCTGTGCTCCCTGCTTCAAGTCAGAGTGGATTTTTTAAATATTCAGCCAAAACCGCAATCGTTCCCTGAACTCTGTTTGTCAAGAACCAAGAGAGTGGAGCTCGATCCAGGTCTGTTCCTGCCTGAATCAGTGTGTGTGTGATGTGTAAAAAGCTTCAGTTGTGGTATTACAATTATGTGTTTATGCACAGCGAGCACCAGTCTAACTAAGGTCTAATACAGTGTGGCATTATGGGTTGTTTGCAGTCTCATTGTGTTGCTAGGCTAGCAAGCATTTTCAAGTCCATCTATAGTGATTCTCTCAGAGTTAATTAGCCTTAAAAGTGTTTGGTAAGTTCAGTTTAATCTGTAGGAGTTTCTGAGGCTGCTGTAACATGTTCTGCTGCCACAGAGGAAATAATTCATAAAGAATGCAAATGAGTTTTTAGCATCTCCTGTAAAAAGTATATAAAGTATATTTACTACAGAAATAAACCTGAGGAGAAGGAACATGTTAGACAGTTAAGAGAAATCTGTCACACCTGATGAGCTAAAAAAGGACAATGTGGAAAACTGCCAAATAAAATAATTATGCAAGAGGAATCAACTCACTACAGTAGCTCAAAAGCATTATTTCAGGACACAGACATATTCTGTAATGATAATGGCCTCCCCTCTCCACCTCCACCTCCCAGCCACCACCTAAACCATAAACTGCTGATTGTTGTCCATATTGGTTTTGGTACAAGAGCATACAACAGTTGGCATTCTCGCTAGATTTACAGCCACCAGAGCTCCAGTGCTTCAGTGTATTGTCCTGTGTGTTTACTCAGGTTTAAGGTCCTGACTGTCAAAGACTTAAAAAAATAGTTTGAGTTGGAGGAAAGTTTTAGTTGCTTTTCAGTTAAAACTGGCTTAAAATCACTTGTTCCCACTTCCAAAATGTCAACATTTCTCCATCCTGAACTTGCTACTTTTACTTGAGTAAAGAATCAGAGTATCTTTCTACCTCTGCTCAGTGTCATGTTTCTCCTCATACACTCAGTGTTTCACATTTTGGGGTAGGACCCAGGGGTCTGCCTCCCTCTGTCCTCACCACACACATCCCAGATAAAGCTACACATCAATGTAATGCTCCTATTTTCAGTATCATTCACGCTCCTACGTCTGTCTCTCTCTCTCCTCCTCACTCTGCGGTCGAGCTCCACTTGTCCACCAATTATCTTTAGCTCGTTCAGATAAGAGCTGCTCCATATTCAGCAGACACAAGAAGAGAGAACAGAGGAGAGACTCTGAATGCTAAAACGCCTTCGCAGCCACCAGACAACCTGAAGCCACAGAGACAGAAAGAGAGGAACCTACAGTACACAAATAACAAACAGCTACAGCGAGCGCTGCTGGAGGAGTGTTCATTACACTCCATAATGTGAAAGAGCCGCACAGAATAAATAACACACTGATTTAGCTGTTCTTAGTGGAGCTAAAAAATGTGAAGTTTGTCCCGTGGTCGGCGTTGAAGGAACAATCATTAAAATCAGAGTTCAACCTCAGGGGAGCAGATAATAGAATTCATGAAAATATTTCTGTTAGATCTATGTGGCCAAAAGTATGTGGACAACTGGACCCAGTTGCTAGCTGCCAAACACACACACACAGACTGATGCAAACCGAAGTGATCGTGAAGATGTTGAGCTGTCGGTCCTGATGCAAACTCAAAATCTTTCCCTGCCGCTCTGCACAAGTGGAAAATCTATATATGAGTGTGTGTGTGTGTGTGTGTATGTGTGTGTGTAGAGGAGACTCAGAGGACAGTGACCATCAGATCGCCTGGGGGCCGGCTGATTGGCTTGGCTTCCTGCCAACCCGGCCAATCGGAGGCCTTGATTTCCCCGCAGCGATAAAAGCTGAAAAAAAAAAACCTTTTACAGCCGAGCAGAGTCGACCTTTAAACTAAAGTATCATAACACACCTGGAAACTCTTGGTTTAATATTATAAATGACCTGATTAGTCTCATTAGCTGCCCACTCTGATGAAAATGTTATTTTTAGAAGTTGTGCTAGAGGTCATGAGGCTGCAGTGACTTTCTGTTTAAACCCTGGAGATGTTTCACAGATGTTTTTATTAATTACTTCTGCTGTCTCTTTGTTCCCGTTCACAAAATAAAACCACTTGACTGTTACGTTCACTGTGTACTCCACTTTCCATGCTGCACATTTAACCTTCTGCCAACATAAATAAGTGACAACAAGCTTTTATATCCTTAGATCTACATCTATAAACTGTTTGGCAGAGTAGTGCAACAATTTTCTGTGAAGGACAGAAATTAGTTTGGAAAAATGACAGAAAATAAAAAAAAAAAACTTTTGATGATAATTTCAAAATTGAGCTGATGTGGAGAAACTATGGAGCCAAATGGGCATTTGGAGTTTCTGACCTGGGTTTCCATCCAAACAACATCCAAATATTTAACAAATTTTCAATAAAGTTTCAGTTTCCATCACACTTAGTTTCCTTTTTGTTATCATTACAACAACTTTTCTATCTCAGCCAGATCTAATATAGATTATTGTTTAAATATATTAGTGATACTTTTGACTTTATCTTCAAATTTTCAGTATTTCAACTTTTTGGAAGGAAACACACTTATTTTCATATATTCTTCATTTGACTGTATTAACGGCTTCAACTGCTTCTTGTCTTTGTGTTTCACTCTTTAAATGGTTGTTATCACTGCTTGGCTGCTCATCTGAGACAGGAAGTGAAGTAAGGGTGCCCACGGTGGCAGTTTGAACCAAACTATTATCTTAAATGCTGTCTGTGGACCACAGAGCAGACAACTCAGCCAAGGAGCTGATGTTGCTCAACCAGAGACAGTGGCGGTAAGGACTCACCATTTGAACGCCGTGACGAGTCGCAGAACAATGAGGATGTTAGAGACGGATGATAACATCTCTGTCTCTCTCAGCAGAGTGACTCTCATTAACCAGCAGATGGGGTATTTATATAATGTCTTTATTCTGCCTTTCGTTCTGTTTTCACTGTCATTTCTCCATCTGTTTTATCTGCTCATCTTCCTTTTTTACTCTCTCTTTGCTCCCTGCCATCTCCTCTCTCTCCTTCTTTCTCTCCCTATTCTGTTCTCTGTCTGTTCGTTTCTCTTTACATTTTGTCACTCAAATCACTCCACCATCTGTTTCTCTCTGTTTCCCTCTCTTGCTCGCGTTCAGCTGACCCAGCATCAGTCTTTCTGTGTTTCTACCAGCATGTTGACCCAGTGTAAACTCAGGGTCAGGGCGGACTGAGTGTGCTCCAGATCCGTGGCGTTTGTGACCCCCGTCATCACAGCAGATTGTGGGGATGCACAAAGCCAACATGGGGAGGTTTTCAGGCTCCAGCAGTGATTATACATCTACACAACTCTGACTCAGAGTTGTGAGGAATTATAATCATGTATAATTTATACTGAACGTTGCCCTTTAATAGGTTGTAATGAGCTTTGAAGCCACAATAAGTTGGAAAGCGTACCCATAATCACTCCATAATTACCAATGACAGGGACAAAAGGCGACAACCTGTGTTTGTGCGAACAGCAGAATGGATTTGCTTCATTCTGCAGCAGGACAACAACTCTGACGGAGTCATGAACTGAATCTCCAGAGATGAGACGAACAAGGAGTCCTGCAGCAGATGGTCTGAGCCCCCCACAGAGTCTTGATCTCAGTATCATGGAGTCAATCTAGGATTACATGAAGAGACAGAGCACTCTGAGACAGAATAAATCCACAGAAGATGCTGGAACAACCAACTTGCCAAGTACCTGAGAAACTGCACGCAGATGTACTATGGAAAACTTGTGCACGATTTAAAGACAAGGGGGGTAACAGCAAATACTGATCTGGTTCTAGGTTTTTGTCTTTCTTTGCTGCACTTTGTATGAACTTAACCAATAAATAAAAGCTATTCATGGGGGCACCCTCATATCCAAATGGTTGGGGCGCGTACCACATGGGCCTTGGTGCCCTGAGCAGCTGGTCCCTGGATCGACTCCACGACATTCCCTCACTCTCTCTCCCTGTTTCCTGTCGCTCTCCACTGTCCTGTCCAAATAAAGGCAAAAAAGCCCCCCCGAAATAATAATAATGATAAAAAAGCTATTCATAGCATTAAAGTATCATGATGATCGCCATCAAAGTAGAATTAATTAATAAGCTACACAACACTAAAACAACAGGTGAAGTAAATAACATCATCATGACCATCTTGTTACAATACAGTGTCCTGCTGGGAAACCCTAGGTCCTTCATTCATCTGGATGTTACTTTGACTCGTACCACCCACCTAAACATTGTTGTAGACAAAACATCCTCCAGCAGGACAATGCTCCCACCTCACCACTAAAACTGCTCAGAAATGGCTCAAACAACACGACAAAGATGCCAGACACCCACAGAGGTCTGTAAGGGGGACACTATATTAGGTGGTATAGGCAGGTGGTTTAAATTTAAAAGGTCAACACAGACCGCCAGAGATAGGCGTGTTTTTGACCAGTCCTTATCGGAAACCTAGCTTGTTGTTGTGTATGTACAAAACTGTGGCAACTTCCTGACACTGCTACCCTAACCCAAACCTTCGCACACATGTAGAACTAATCAGGTTTCCAGATCAGATACACCAAAGAGGCAACTGTACTTGATCCTGAGTGACTGCCACTGATATAAGAAAGGAGTAAGAGTTATATCAGTGCATTCAGTAGCCAGCTTTACACTGGTTTGTCCGGCCAATGAAAATAAAAGTTGTGGGACATCACTTGTAGCTGTGTGAGGAGTTACAGGAAATAGTGTCCTGCTGCAGACTCAAATCTAAAGTAAATGTTTAAAATCATATTCAGTTACAAAAGTAAGAAGCTTTACTTGTACTCCATCAAATAATTTTTTATAATTTTTTTTGTGGACTTCTAAATTGACGGCCTCAGGACAGAGCGTGTCTTACATTCTACAGATTGTAACTTCCCCTACAGCAGTTTTGTCATTTTGAACCATAAACCTGACTTGGCACGACTCCTCCTCGAAGTCCTCCAGGCTAGACATTTTCCTCACACAATGAATGGAAGAGAGCTGTAGACCATAAGAGAGAGCAGATAAAAAAAGCAAATCAAAAGCCCAGCCAGGTAGTCATGAAGGCTGCAGTGTTATGCAGCGGGAACACAAAAGGTGGACTCTGCAGACAGGGAGAAAACCTGCTGTTGAGGTGAGACCGTAACAAAAGGGGAGCATCAAAGGAGACATAACGAGGCCATCTGTGACCACGGGTAAACTGCGTCGGCTCTTGTATCTGAACCTGATGACAGTTGTTTAAACAGACCTCAGGAACGGGGCTTTATTCATAGGAATTTCAAGGTATTTTCTTAGATTAATTTAGATAAATTAACGCACATGCACAGGCTCATAAGCTTCTCTACTAATGACCTCTTAACCTTTTAAAATACATCATCCAGTACTTCGGCCTTGGTCGAGATACTTCAGGTGTGTTTTTTGTCTGTGCTGGACTCAGTCTTCACACAACCTTGACAAATTCTACATTGTTTGAAATCTCTAAATCTCCTGGGCCTCTCTGTGCAAAGAACTGGTCCAGACACCAAATAATTTTCCACACAAGAAGTCCAGCTAGGTCTTATACTTCCCATTTTATGCCCCAGAGATTCACATTTCTCTTATGTTTGTTCCTCTGTAGCTTTGGTTCAGTGTGCCCTCTACACATTCTGAATCTTTAGTTTTAAAAGTTTGCTTTCAAAAGAGACCGGGGTTATGACTGTAATCTTTTTTACATATAGGCATATTATTTTCAGGCTTGTGTACAAATATGTGGGTGTCAGGTGTACATATCGTCTACTTGCGACCCTTTGTTACAGGGTGTATTTCTATGAGTTCTAAAGAAGTCAAACTTCACATTATTTACCAAGAACGGGAACAAAGACATGAAAGTAAAGTCTGAATAAATAAATGGAATTTAGGTTTCTTCATTTTCTTTCCCCGAAATAATCTTGCAATTTGTACCCGTGGGGCCCAAGCGGCTGGTTTAATATGTTTATGCTGGTACCATATAAAGTTTCAGTGGATCTGTATCCGACTGGTTTAACAATCTAGTTTACGTCTCTGTCAGTCTGCTGAAGGTTGAAACTGGACCTCATACAACTGGAGTTACAAGGCATGTTTTAAAAGGTCTTTTAGTCAATATTTGGTCTTTCTGCTCCTCAAACTAATGACTGTATAAAGATGGACATGACAGCTCCCCAAAAGTGAAGCCAAAACATCTTGATCGCCCCCTGGTGGCTGGTTGCAGTATAGGCCGTAAATCTCGCTCCCTCCATGTTTGTGCATGGGCCAAACTAAAAATATAAAAGTACTTATCAAATACATTTTTCCTGTCGATTTTGATAGATCTAATCATGTCGAT
Organism: Lates calcarifer; assembly: GCF_001640805.2. Lineage (NCBI taxonomy): Eukaryota > Metazoa > Chordata > Actinopteri > Centropomidae > Lates > Lates calcarifer. The sequence continues at coordinate 13,023,795 of NC_066850.1, forward strand.
GTGTGTGCAAGTGTTTACTTTTAATTAGTTATTTGATGCAACAAAAAGCAGGTCGATTGATCAGTACGGCGCAGACTCAAAGTGGCAGCACTCACACCTGGGATATTTTGGCTTCATTTTTGTACACTGGCAGGAAGCGGAGAAGTGTCGTCCATCTTTATTTACAGTCATTGTGCCAAACCAAGGTGTAGTGTAACGTTGAGAACTGTACATTCAGCTGAAATCGATATAATCAGTCTTTTGTTTTGTGTGTATTTGCTCTGCATAAAGAAATTATTATTATGGTTATTATTAGCTCATAGAAATAAACATCCATTTATGAAAAACTGAACTAAAGCCTCAGGGCAGCTCCCCCGAGGTGAATATTAACTCACTGTGGCTAAAGTGGAGTTTGCATACTTTACATAGCAAGCAGCAGTTAGTATTTATTATTTATCATGGTGGCTATGGAGACAAACACTGAATAAATTTTTTATGTTTAATGTCCAAAAACCACATTTTCTCCCATGTGATGATGGAAATTTTCATTCAATATCTTTGACATGATAAATTCACATGTGCTGTTTTTTTACAGGTGTGAGAAGGTTAAAAAGGCGTAAAGATGCTGATAACAGAACAATATCAGTCAATCGCAATATGATGTTAGAGCCAATAAGACAGACAGACAGACAGACAGACAGACAGACAGACAGACAGACAGACAGGTGGAGGTCGATAGAAACAACAAACAGAATAATAAAGTGATTTATGGCTCCTTCTATTCTAATGAAGTCTACGCAAACAGCCTCTGAAGTAATAAATTATCCACTTCAAACAAAAACACTGCAGAGAGACAGAAAGAGCTAATACAGAAGATTAATTAGCCTGGTTCATAGGATTACACACACACACACACACACACACACACACACACACACACACACACACACAGGGACAGGAAAAGTTAATCTAGTAATTAAACTTTTTTTTTCCTAAATGTAATTTGGCTTCATTGTGTTTTTTATTTAACTCAATCAGTTCCACACTCACTTCTGTCTTCCTCTACAGTGTGTTCACAGTAACACCCAAAACAACAAATGCATGAGTTTATCACACGTTTACTACATTTCATCTGCAGTGAATGTGGACTGCTAGTCTGACTTCTGGATCAGGATCTGCCCGCCAAAAAGACATCTGAAAACAAGATCAGGGCAAGTATCCACAGCAGTCAATTACTCTGGTAAATTAAATGTGCAGGTATCATAAGCAGTACTTGCTAACCTAATACAAAACATCCATTGAAAATGTGCTGTTTTAACCCTCAAGCAGAGCAAACACCCACTTATAAAAAACTAACTCAAAAACGGACTTGTCCAAATACTGCTACTGTATTGACACCATTGCACTATTAAGTATTTTCTTCAATCTGCTTGCATCATTCTGTATATACTGTGATTTATACAGTATATTCTGTTTATACTGTTTATTATACTCATATTGCAAATACTCTGTATTGGATACTCTGTACATTCTGTTATTTATATTCATTTTATATTCATTATTTATATACATTATTTATTATACCATAATATCCTACTGCTTGCACTTCTGGTTAGATGCAAACTGCATTTCGTTGCTTTGTACTTGTGACATGAGCAATGACAATAAAGTTGAATCTAATCTAATACCAAACTCCCATTGAAAATTTGCTGATTTATTTAATACTTTCACAGTGTTAAACATTATAATATCTTGCAGAGCTTCTTAAGAACTTCAACAGAAAATCTGCAGTTTTAACCCCAAGGCTGGCTATGACAAGATGTGATCACTGCTGTGCGAGTTTCACTCAGATTTAATAGAGTTATAATAATAAATAGTATCTTATCTTGTTAAATCATAGGTTTGTTATTTTCAAATTTAAAAAATGCTGCACCTCCATTTAAAATCTGCCATTTTAACCCTAAGTGCAGCTAATATCCAGATTGAACTCATCACTGTACAATTGTAATATTAGTCATGATTAAAGTATACATTTTCTTGTTACAAATGTGTAAACATATGTCTTATTTTCTAATTTAATACCTAGTGTTAAACCTCCATACAAAATCAGCTGTTTTAACCCAAAGTGCAGCCAACATCCAGGTCATACTAAGAAAAGATGTCATCACTGCTGCACAATTATGAGATTAAGTGTGATTTAATCCACTTATGAAGTTAATCCTCCTTTGTCCGAGCAGCCTTCGGGCTAATGATGAGGCTCATTAGGAGGATGTCATTGTTCAGCTGAAGTGCTGTCCAGTGGCATGTAAGTAGCTTCAGGCTGAACCAGTTCTGTCTCTAATAACGTAAATCTGAGCGTGTTAACTGAGGTTAACCACCAAAGCCTCGAGATATGGGAAACACCAAATACTGTTCATTAGAAATCCTCTACTTCTTATTTATAGAAAACAAATTACATCTTCAGCTCCCCTGTGTTTCCTGAAAGTGAATAAAGAGCAACTGAGCTCTGTTACAGCTGATGTGGAAGGTGGTGGTTACCATGGTTAAAAACAGGTGATGATGATTAATTTATAGATTCATAGAGGTAAATCTATCTTTCTTGCAGCTTAAACAGAGTGAATGATAAAATGGAAGCAATACAATGGTCACATTTGAGTTGGATAACAATTTTTTCTATTTACATATTCTAATTAATTGCAAGTCTTGTCATCAGTGAACATTATTTAGAAGCAGAGGTGATTGGTAGAACTTGCTTCTTAAGTCATGATGTCACGATATACGGTTTCCCTGTTTCCGGGTCCAACTTCACAGAGTCTCTATTGTTTTTCCAAATGCTGCAGTGCTGTGTCCCGAGTCCAATCAACCTATCTCACCTAGCTAACATTAGCACCTGGTAAAAGCAGGTACCCCAATATAAGTTGTGGGTTTTACAGGGTGTTTGTTGCTATGAGCCCACAGCTTTGCATTTCAGTTGTCACTCCTTTTCTGTGCTGTCCAAAAATAGTGAAAATAGCTGGCTAAGGCCAACTTTTTTTTTTTTTTTGCTTTAGCTGGGCAGCACAGAAAAGGATTGACAACCGAAACACAAAGTGTGCGCTCATTGCAAGAAATACAGTGTAAAACCCAGAGCTTATATCAGGGTTGAAAGCTAGCTAACGTTAGCACCCACTAGCATCTAACTTTGTTGTACTGTAACTTACTTTATCAACTACAGCCATTTCTACTTCTCTCTCTCGTCACAAGGAAAGCGGTAGAATGACACTGAATAGGTTTTTGGACTCAGATCTATTCAAACAACACCGGACACAGTACTGCAGCATCTTGAAAACAGGAGCACCTCAGCAAAGTTGGACCCAGAAACAGTATTTTTGACTTAATGAGCAAATGTTTGCTGTTTTCAAAAGTACGATATTTACATCTTTAAACATTCATACTGAGAAAATACACTTTACTTTTAGTATGTAAACTGCAGGGACTGGTATGACTCAGAATTAATGAATTTATTCCTGATGGTATATATAGTACATGTTGTTCCCCTGACAGTTTTTCTGACATACACACAATCAGCTGTGTTACAGTCACTTCCTTTGGAGGCAGAACAATGAATGTGTCCCATGAGGACAAGTCCTCTGAGATCTGATTAAAACACACATGGAGGTGGATGTATATGTGTGTGTGTTTTTTTTCTGTGCAGATATTAAAACAGTAAAAGAAACAGACAGACAGAGAACAGATGGCTCCACACTGAGTCAGGAAAAATAGTAAAAAAAAACACTTTTGTCAGAGGGGAAAAGATCAGTTATTGATGAGAATTTGAACCGACAACTCTCTGATCAAAAACCTCCGACCTGGAAATTACAATCCTGTCATTCTCTCTGTCATCCTCCTCATATTATTAGCTTTTAATACATTGATTAATTCCCTCTCTCTCTCTTTCTCTGCTCTTGCTCTTTCCTGATTCAGAACACGTTTCCAGGAAACGCTAAGGCTATGCCATTGCCGTGGTTCTGACACATCCTAATTTGGTCACTGACACGTGTCCTAATTTGTCCATTTAGCCGCGGAGGAGGACAGAGGGCGTTAATGACCAACCGTGTGCTGATTCATTGGGAACCAGGAACACCACCAGAGAGTTTTGGTGGAGGTTTGTGGTGACATTTTTAGCCTCTGACACACTAACATATAATCACATAGCGGCTCTGACAGCCAGTGTTTGAGACTAAGGGCAAGATAGATGAACCTTATCATCTCCAGAGTGAATGGGAATCATTAAGCTGTCATGTTAATCTAACAAGTTTGGAATTAAAAGGCTCTATCTGCAGATTGAGAGACTTTCCAGATATTACTGAGCTTTAAACTCTTCACACACTTGATATTAAAACTGATATGTTCAACTAAAGAGTGATATTCACTCTTTAGATTGTTTCATTTTAATAGTTAATGGAGTCTGAGGAGATGAAAAGTGTTTCCCAGTGAAAAAGCTTCACTTACAAAAAAATGTTTTACTGAGGAAATCTTTCCTATTTTATTTATTATTTCACAACCTCTCAGATTTATCCTGCAAAGAAACTGGAGAGATCTTTGCTCCAAGTTTGGCAACCACTGATCTCCTCAAATACAACAGAAAGCAAATCTTTTCATGAAAAATACAAATTTGAACATGTGTTTTAGTGCACAAAACAGCATTAAAGGAGGTTCTGATATCAAATATTTGCCATTTTATGATCCTCAGCTACATTATCTAAATAAAGGAGCAATGACTTCAAGAGCAGGAGCTGTTTAATAAAAAAGTCTTATAATGCATAAAAACAGATAGTCCCGGTCGTTGATTATGATCGGCTGAGCCACATTAGAAGGCAATGTAAAATACTTAACAAACACACATCTGTGACCACATTACATCAGTATTACTGCACCAGTCACCCCTCATTCGTTTAAAAAAAACAAAAAGATGCCGGCGAAAGAAACAAAACAAAGGAACCCGCTGTGTCCTGTCACTTCACTGCAGAAAACCTCTCACTGCTTTCGCCCAATCCACTCCTCCTATTCCCATCTCCGCCTAATATGAATTATCCCTGAGATCTTACTGGTACCCAAACTATGAAGGGAGAAGATGCTGGAGTAGTACCTTTGCTTCCGTTACTGCCCATGAAAACACACCTGTCCAGCGTGAGCCCCTCTCTTTGCTGGTACAGCTGTCTAACATAAGTGAACACTACTTAAACAGCTGCACAGTTAACGGCAATATCCAAATAAATGTTAACAATAAGCCAAATCTAAATGCATGCTTTCCACTGTGCTCCACCACTCTACGTCTGAGTGTTGCTTGACAACCATTCTGCCAATTGTCTCCGAGGAACTAGATTGTTTGGCGGGAGAATGATTATTTGTTAACACTATACAACTATTACATTTTTTTTGTTAATATTTCATGAAACCTTGCCTGATATATGCGATAACCATTTTATAAAGACAGTAACCCCCTTGAGGCTGTGGTTTACAGTAATTTTACACCTAAGGGGGTTTTAGGCCTAAAAATGGCCCTTAGCTGATCTAAAATCACCATGGACCACAGCTTCTTGGGGCTTATTGCTTTAATATACTCACAGATAATGTTAATATTTTGCTTAAGCCTTGTGTTAATCTAGGCCACTCAATCATCACCCATGATGAAATTAGTAAATCAATGAAACAAAATGGAAACTCAGTCTGATTATCGGGTCAGTTAGAGCAGGAGGATAAAGAGGAAAGTTTCACAATAGAAAAAAAATAAATCAGGTTTGACAAAATGTGTCTATCATAAGTCACAAAATGGTGCTACTGGTGTATAATCTAACCATTACAACTTCTCATTCAAACCAATACACACATGTAGTAGCTAGCTTTTAGTAAGCATTCCCTATTCCTTTGTTACCTATCCTTATCCTTTGTTAGAGGCTGATTGGTCAGTGTTATGGATGGATAGCTGAAAAGGCCGACTGTGAACATAATATTTCTTGTTGGAAAATCAATTAGAAAACCTCAAAGAGATGTAAGTCAAACACAAATAAGCATAAACAGCAAGAAAGATGCAAAATGTCATACAAAAGAACCACAAATTACCCACAATGGAGGGGATGTTCTGAGGAACATGTGTAACATTGGCAGAACCTCTACAGAACATGGAGAATGTCCTCTTTTGGTAACGAAAATGCTGCAGTTCACAGTTCCCCATATGACTTTAGAAGAACATTAAACTCAAATGGTCGCATGGTCACATTTGGGAAGTAGACTGAACGTTCCTATATGGTTGCCTTTTGGTCATATGAGTATGTCCCTGCTTAGTGTAAAGGGTGTCACCTTACATGTTCCTGGATGGTCACAATGTGGAGTTCTTAGAGGGATATTATTTAGTGGACTTTTGTGGAACAGTCAGGACATTCCCTCTAGGTCTTTATTTTACACACTATTTTAGGGGTGAGTGTGTTCCATTTTGGTTATGTTAGAACTATATTTCAAGGTTCTACAGATAATCCTGTGATGTCACTACAGGCTCCGCAGACGTTATAGACGGAATATAATATAGAGACATACAGGGAACCTCCTATAGTAATGGTTCACTAAACTATCACACACAATCCCTTAAAGTCTGCTAAATAATGTCTCTCTAACATTCTGGAGACATTATAAGTTGACTTCCAGTGAAGACATTCTCAGAACGTTCTAGGAATGTACATTTCTAGCTGGGTATACCATCCTGTAACTAAAAGTGAATTCACAGTTTCCAGCTAATCCGATAATTAATTTCTGTCAACAAAACAAAACATCAGTTTTAATAAAAAGGTCACAGAAACTAATTCTAGAGACAAACAGTCGGTCCCCACGAGGCTCACATTTCAGACTTTATGTTCATAACAACACTGAATCAGAGTCAGCTCCCAGGGAACTGATATAAGTCAGTATCAGAGTGTAAATCAGCCTTAATATCATACAATCTTTAACACTCCTACTGTGCTAATATTCACACCACATATGGTCAAATAATGAACCTGAGAAAGATCTGTCTGTTTATAATTTCCTTTAGTGTATATGAAGTTGCTCCTGTACAAGCAGATAAAGTTCTTAGCCTCTTCCAGTGTTAAAACCCTTGGATTAAGTGTAAATGCACCGTCATCACACTTAAGGTTGTTGTTTTTCTCAGTTCCTGCCAGACTCTGTTATTCCAGCTGCAATCAAAAGGCTCAGACTTTCAATAAACAAATCCGCATGTGAATTTCTGCCAAACGACTTCACACTGCACAGCACTTTACTTCAAACTTACCAACCCTTCACCTGTGTTTATTCAGCTGTCAGGAGACTTTGACTGAATCTCTTTGTTTATATATGATTATATTTATTTTATTTGTGTTATTGTGTGACTTTCAGTGATTAGATGCCTTATGTAAGTAAAAGTACCACATTATAACACAAAGTGACAGATGGAGGCAGTGGTATTCCAGCAGCTCCTGTGTTCTGCTCTGTAAAATTCCTTTTTTTGTCAATGGAATCTGGTAGTGATATATAGTGATGATGCTGCTACTCCACACTGTCTGACTCAGGCCACTGGTAACATCAAGAAGATAATGCTGAACAGCAGGATCAATTGAGTTTGTAGGATTGGCACTATGTAAAAACAATAGCACAATAGACTAAAGATCATTTCATCAGTGGTGAAATACGTACTCAGGGATTTATATTATATCTCTACCAGACTCCATTGACAAAAACAGCAATTTTACCTTGCAGAACATGGGAGCTGGTAATCTACTGCTGCCTAAATCTGTTTGTTGGTTTGTGTTATTGTGTGATACTTTTACTTAAGTAAAGGATCTGGACACTTCTTCCACCACTGAAAGTCATACAATAACACAAACAAACAGATGGAGGCAGTGGTAGATTAGAAACTTGTGCACAGAATCTTGTGCTCAGTAAAAATCCTGTTTTTATCCATGGAGTCTGGTAGTGATATATAGTGATTTTTCTGGATGAACAAAAAGGATCTTACTCTTAAATAAAAAGGTCTCTGTAGGAATCCTGTCCGTAATGTTGTCAGACACTAATAACAATCTGAGAATGATCTTATGATCATTATCTTGTTAGAAAGTCTGAATACTCTGAACATCTTTCTAATGTGATTAATAATAATTTTACACTCACACACACGCAGAGAAAGGTGGAGGGGCTTTTATTGTGAAAGTCTGTCTGCTGTAACTGTAACTATGCTGTTGTGGAAACGACACACAGTCGGTTTTTCCTCCGTCTGCCAATAAAGAAAAATTTGAATTTCACAGAGAGAAAGGGGAAGCAGATGGATGCAGAGGGGGGACGTTACCATGGCAACAGATGTTGGGTCACTGAGTCGGTGAGAGGCCAGCGAACCCTACTCTGGATTCAGTGTGTGTGTCTATGTGTGTGTGTAGTTCTGTTCTATATACAGACAGAGAGGGGGTGTGTTCTAGAAAATGATGGAGGTGAAACACAACAGAGAGAAGCAAGATGGTGGTAAAAGTGTGTGTGTGTTTGGTGACCTTGGTTCTGATGCCAGGGAGAGTTTGAGTCAACAAGCTGGCAACGAACCAACCAACCACACACACACACACACACACACACACACACACACACACAAACACACCCCTGCCTACAGGTATTACTTTGGTTGTCATAGTAACTGATCTGAGGGCCTGCAGAGTTGCAATTCTGCTGCCAGTTCAGCTACACTGGATATGACTGGGTTCAGTATGGGTTCAATGTGACACTCCCTTCACCCAACCAGGAAGGAGCATGTCGTGTACGAGGACCAGTGAGATGAGCACACGGGGATCGGATGTTGTATCAACACACCATGACTCAGAAGACAAAAACTTTATTGTGATGCAGAACAATTTCTAAAATAATGGCAAACTACAGACTATAAGCCATCAATTAAAGCATAAGCCTGGTTGGACATAATATTAGAAACACCGTAATTTAACAGCATCACAAACTTCATGCTCCAAAATGATCAAATCAACACCTCTCTAAAACAGCTAAAAAATATTTTCTTCTGTTGTGACATCAGACTTAACAAGCTAATTCTGTTGTCCAATTGGGGCCATCAGTGCACTAATCTAGCAGTCTTTCCATGTTGAGCAAATGAGCAAACAAGCAGGCAGATATTTAGTGGGTGATGCAACAACTGTGATAAAATGCTTCAATTTTCATTTCCGTTAAATGCACAAGTATTGAGACAGAGTGTTAGACTTTGTTGTTTAGCAAGTTTGTGCGATGACAGTAAAAACTATAATATTAAGAGCAATAGTTCTATAAACGTCTATAGTTTGACTGTAGTTAATTTAAATAAATATGTGAGGTCAATGTCTAAGGTGTTTCTCTTGAAGCAGTCCTTGAATAAACCCAAACTCTGCCTATGAAAAATACCAATTATTCTGTGAGTGAAGTTTATATGTGTTTCTCAGCCTTGCTCTGTTAAATCCAAAGATTCCTCGCGGCTCGCTGGCGTTGGTCAAGGTTTTGAAACCAACACACTTCACACAGCTGAACCGGATCAGTCCACCAGTGTTTTAAAAGTTTAGTTTTAAACCCCATGAAGCCTCATTACTGCAGAGACAGAAGGATCCACTCTGACCATCGATCAATACCTAAAATCAATCGGCGTTGCCTCAGGTGAACTGGTGTCTGTGTTACTTACTGTATATCTACAGTTTTGACCTGTTACTATCTCCATCTCTCCTGGTTATCAGTTCCTTTCTTTGCCTCATTTTTTTCTGTCATTGGTTCAGCTGGTTGTCTTTGACTTTTACTGCAGGAGACTAACACACACATCTACACACACACACACACACACACACACACACACACACACACACACACACAGGTTGTGCACTGTGTGTGTGTGTGTGTGTGTGTGTGTTACATAAGGAGCTCCCTCTTTGTCTTGATGTGACACTAAAATAGCTGTTTCAGCTTCACACCCTGTCTTCTCTGTGTCTTTAAAAGCACCAATTAGAGACATTTAATCACTGCACTGGCTGTCCGGACAAGTTACACTCAGTTACACAGAGAGAGAGCGGGAGGTTCACTGCAGTCTCTAGGAAAACCTGCCTGTGTTGAAGTGAACTGGAAAAGCCACAAATTCTTTCTAGAAACATTTCAGACAAGTTCAACAGTTAATTTCACTTCCTCTAAGAGTGGTAATTTTACAAATTATTGTTGCGTTAAGACGATATTAAAGCTTAAACAGAGATATATTAGAGGTTTTAGGTTGTCTCAGCCTATCATGCATCATTAATGGCTGACACTTACTTTTATATTGGATGGATTTTCCTCTACACATTTTTACCACCTCACTAATTCTCTTGGAAAATTTCAAGCATCCACCACCCACTCACTAGGGACGTTTACATGGAGCCTAACATTCATATCATGTTCAGTTTCAGAATAAACCGGTTGCAGAGTGGTGGTTTAAACCTTTTCATAAACAAATCAAAAGAGAAATATGTTCAAAATATATAAGGATTTAAGATGATCAATCTTTGGCTCTATTCTTTCTGTGCATGTCCTCCATCTTGATGTAAAAACGTTTCTCCACTTCCCTAAAAATGGCGGTCTCCAAGTTGAACCAGTCCTCTGCAGAGAGTCTGTTTTTAACACAAACTCTTCATTATTGGAAAGCTGCTTTGTGCCAATCTCAAATATATTACATTTCCAATCAATGGAGCTGGAGGCAGTGAATCTTTGGCTTTTTATCTTAGACTCAAATTAATCTGCTGCTGATAAATAATCAATCTAAACTAACTGATTAAGTATCTAGTCATTTCAGCTTTAAGGGTAAGGGTACCAACATTATAGTTATATAACACAAATATTAAATATGTCCAGTTTTATATATGATGTATGAGGGATAAAACACATTAAAAACAATTAGTCATCAATTAAATTATTAGATATAACTGAAAGAAAAAAACACTGATTTGTTGACTTGAGGGTTTTAAAAGGAAGCTAAATTTGGGTGAGAAGTCAAAGTTTTTTTTACACTTTTCTATCTTTTAGTGAACAGATCACCAGAGTACAAATGTACACCAACTTAGTTTAGCTTAGCATAAGAATGGAGGCAGGAAACAAGCTGGTAAAATCCTACTTTGGAGTGTTCCTTTAATACCATGTTATCGTATTTTAAATGACTGCAAGTGTTCAAACTGCTGCACTCAAATTTTGAAAATGAATGCATTTAAATCCATCAATACTTTTAAATAAACCTACTGCTGTTCATAAACTGAGGCTACAGCTCTCTGTGGTTCGTTAACAAGCCAAGGACAAGTCACATTAACTCTGACTCCTTCTCTCTCTCCTGCTCTGTCTATGAAACTGAGTGTAACTCACCCAGACAGTGCAGTGATTAAATGTCTCTAATTGGTGCTTTTAAAGACACTCCAAGTGTGTGTCCGTGAGTGTGTGCGTTGTATAATGAGCTCTGTTCTCATGTTGAAGTGACACTAATGGCTGCATACACAACAAGTCGAGATCACGCAAGTCTTGAGGTTTTTTAGTTTGTGTGTTAAAGAGACAAACAAACCAACAAACAGACTTCAAACAGATTTCTTCTGCCAAGGAAGAGACTGTTCCGTTCTGTACCTATACTCCTTCTCCTCCTCCTCCCCCATCATTTGTCACCTGAACATGGACAAATGTCCTTTCAGGGCATTTGCTCAAACTGTTGTCATTTTTCTTTGGATGACAATCTCTTAAAATTGTCTGAAAGATAAGTCTATGTTTCAATGTTTAGATTCAATGCTTCACATTGAATTACGGTCATTTACACATTGTTAAAACAACACTGAAATCATGAAATTGATGATTAATTGATTGATGAGACTGATTGCTAAATGTAGCCCAGTTGAGAGCAGCTGTAGATGTTTTTGACTCTAAAATGATGCTTACTGCAGGTAATATATTGATATACTGTTATATTCTGTTCTGAGAACATCCTCGTGGGTGTAAAGGACATTGCTTTGTAATGAAACATTCTCATATGACCAACAGGGGAAAATACGGGAGTGTTGTCTTTACGTCCCAAATGTTCTGTTTGTAACGTAAATGTAAAATAGATCCCCAAAACTCATATAGGGTACTTTGAATTCTACCATTTTATGAATGTCCCTAATGTCCTGTAAAGTTTAAGGACATTTGACACCTTTTGAGAACTTTTGGGGAATGTTACACAGAACTTTTATTCCTACACGGGGAGTCCCTAATTCCAGTTATGTGCCCCACAAAGTCTTTTACTAGCCACAAGTATCGATTAACTACACATTCTCTTTTTCTTTATTTGGTAATGAAGATTTCTTTGATGTAAGTAGTTGCAATAAAGACTTGCAATGGATTAAATATCATGTACATGTAGAATTAACTGGCAAAATCTTGCAATCTACATGATGCATGATATTAAAATTGTGCCAAATATAATCTCCCATTACAGAACAGCCTCATTGTGATGCCCAAATGTTACTTTGATTACTATTACAATATGCAAAGATGGGTTAGAAGTAAGTGTGATAGATTGGTCTGTGTGCAGCCATCATTTAACTCTTGGTGCCCTCGCTACACGTCTATGAGTCAAACCAAAGTTTTCGTGATGTTTCTTTTTATATCTCGCTAATAATATACTGTAGAAATGTGGTTCAAATATTTCCAGACTCCGTACACCCTAGTCTTTCTGATCTATAGTTTCCTGAGATCGTACATTACTCACTGAGGGCACGTAAAAACCATAAGGCTTGCCCCTCTCCATGTGTCATTGGTGGATATGTTTGTCAAGCAGAGGAGAGAATTAGTGGCTGCTGGGTCCTAATGCCTGCCATGTTTGTCTCCACAGGGAGGATGCCAGTGTTTGTGTGGCCTTGAAACAACACATCCATCCTGAGGCCCCAAAGCTAGTCATGAAAAAGCAATTTAAGCCCATCCACAAACAATTCAATGCAGTTCTTTGTTTTTGTTGCAAAGCAGCGATGAGCTTGTTAACCCTGAACCTGATGTTGTCTCCTCAGCTGAAGAGGCTTTCTGCTCTCCTCTGTGAAATCAATTCACCTCAGTATCTCCTCAGGATCTGAGACTCTCAGTCTCATCAGTGACTGTCGTCCTCCAGCTCTTTGGAAATAATCCCTTTAAACTCCTCTCAGAGGTCTCGGATGGTTTTGGCTCTGCTTTGCTCACTGCTGGAAATAAATTCCTCACCTCTGGCTGTTTCCCAAACTGCTTTGAAACAGAGACTGTGTCCTAAAGAGACCCGGCGTTCATCCATCCTGTCCTCTGAACCACAGACCAACCTCCAAATTACCTTTCAGTGGCAGGGTCATGGAAAGAAATTGTTGCTAAAAGACTTTGGAAGTAGATAACAGTAGATAACATCTTCATTCATTTTCTGCTTTGTGCCAGTAGCACAGAAACAGCCCGCAGAGTGGAAGTACCCTGAACATCTTTAAAGGACGGAAAAACACTAAGAGCAGCCTGATCTGATAGCAAACTCATTCACACTAAAGTAGATGTCATCTCTTTTGTCCATTTGTCATGAAAACTCCAATAAGTCTCCTCTTTAACAAGACATACAGCACTTCTATACAATGAAAATTAATCTCTTAAAACGAGACAAATTTAACTAAAGGACTGAGATAATTCTAGTTTGTGTCAGTATTCCTTCTCAGGGTCAATTCTGAGAACAAAGACGTGAAAGACGTGTTTTCAGATTCAGTGTGCCTCAGTCCTCAGTGTGACGACATTATTATCTCTGATGTCCATCACTATAATATCCATAAATCCATTTAGAAATCACAGACAGAAAGATGCTCTGTATAACTCCAGAAGTTGCCTGAGGGTCATCATGTTTTTAAGTTTACTTCAGTATCACAGTAATCCAGTGATCTCTCTATACTTCCATGGGTGCACTGCAAAAAGGGCGTGCTAACAGCTAATCCAGCTACTTTTAATCGTGACAATTTAAACACTCAGCAGACTAATTTGATTTTATAGTGTTTTGAAAGTCATGTCTTTGATTTAATGACCATTTTATCAACCTCATCAACACTGACATTCCTTGTAAATGTCTTCTTAAAACAACGTCCATCCCTTTTGCCAAGAACAAGACAATAAAAACAATAAAAAGCTTTGCACTTTTAGATCCACCATCTGGAAAAAGATGTTTAGCTGCACTACTGGCAAGGCTTCAGTAGATAAATCATTTGAATGTTACTTGTTCTCTCCACTTTTATATTATGGGATATGATGAACATATATGGCTGTAGAGGGCATTAACAGACTAGACAGTTTAGACCAAACCTCCAAGTGAAGTGACCTCTCTAAAACTGTTTCACGAAAATCTTGACATCATAACCTTTATGAAGGTGGGGTTTGCTGAAGTTGTATTAGATAGATAGATAATAATGTGCTGTATTTTAAAAGTTTGTTATATTATCCATTGGGTAAAATCTACATATTATGAGTAACTAGTAGCTAAAGCTGTAGTGGAGCAGAAAGTACAATTCTTCCCTCTGAGATGTAGTGGGGTAGAAGTATTAAGTAGCATAAAATGGGAATACTCGAGTAAAGTACAAGTAGCCCAAAACTGTGACTGAGTAAATGTACTCAGTTTCTTTCTTCCACTGGAAATAAATCAATGTTGAAGTATTTGTCTGAGGGGTTTTGTAAATCTGTCATTACATTTACTGAGTGAGTCTAGAAAAAGAAAATCTCTTTATTTTGCTTGTTAAATTACACACTGTTGTGTTATTTCCCCAGGTTATACTTCATACATTTTGTGTAGCAGCTTGTTCCAACATTTAATTTGATTCTTACACTAAATGAAACATTCAAATCTAAACTGTCATGCATTTTTTCTTTTTTTACAGCTGCACCATTTCATCAAACAGAGATATTCTGGATGTCTACACAGTTTTCTAAAATTGATATATTTGATATCTTTGGACATTTGCTAGGATTGAAACTTAAGTTTGTTCAGGAGGGTAAAAGAGGTTCAGTTTCTTGTATTATTGCTGCCTCTTTTGCTCTGTGAAGAAACTTTGTGAAGTTGCTGCAGTCTGAAAAGATTGTCTTCCTGACTTGAACTGAATATTAATGCGAAATTCTTTCAAACAGCACGGAGTGAGCCGGACATACCGACTGACTGGAAGAGACTTCAGCTCTCAGATTCACTGAAGCAGCAGCAGGCCGACAGCTGACTGGCCCGCAGCTCTGTATGTATGTGTGTTTTGATGTGTGCGTGTGTATGTGTGTGCGTGAGTGAGTGTGTGTTTCAGTTTAGTCCATCTGTTGTTGTGTGTCACCCCGAGGCGATGGCATGAAAGAAAGGGCAAGAGACAGAAGAAGAAGAAGAAAATAAAGGAAAAAGACGAAAAGATTAAAAGATATACAAGTGAAGGGACGTAGGTGTGTTTGTGTGTGTGTGTGTTTCAGTTTGTGTGTCGGACCTCAGGCGGTGCTGTCTGTGCGTCTCTGTGGATCCCAGATGGAGCCAGAACTCAACAGAACACATTAGTCCACTTGGCGTGTTCACACACACGTTCATACACACTCAGATATTCAGTGTAATTCTCCTGACAGTAGGATCACCTGAGCCCCCTGCTCACTCTGCTGCCGCAAGATTTCTGCTCCACTGGAACAGTCAAATGAATTCCTACGGAAGCCCGGAGAGGCCCGTTATCACTTCTTTAGTTATCTCCACCCCAGGATTGAAAAAGAAAGAAAGGAAGGAAGAAAAAAAAAAAACAAAACACAACTCCCAGGCTGGGACTGAGTTTCTGCAGAAAGTGCAGCAGCTCGAGTATCTCTGGGTTTCGTTTGCAAGGTAAAAGATGGGAAGAAGTGGAGGGAGGAAAGACAGAGGGATGCTCCACTGGATCTGTCATTTACTGAGCTGCAGATTTTAGACTTGGGTTCAACTTGAACTCATCTCCTTTGAGACTTGACGTAATCAGTTCGAGGGGCACCAATTGGTAGTTCTTCAGAATTATTATTTTTTTATTCTGAGTTTTCCATGTGTAGTTCTGTACATTTGGGAGGAACAGGGAAGGAGATATTTTGTTGTAATTTTTGCTGGATTATAGTTTCCCAGGGTCTGCAGTGTGGGAGTTACAGTATAACTTAGAAACACTGGATGCAACATACCAGTTAAGATATAACTTATAATTGACACCTTCTTGGGATTTAGTGTGAGTCATTCCTTAGTACTTTTGAACCCATGTTTTTGGGTGTTAACAATTGATAGTATTGATCAAGAACTGCAATTGTCCACATCAAGGTACATCCACTAAAGTGCAACTGACAGGTTCAGGTTGTTATTCTAAGTGTCTGACAGCATTATGGATAGGATTCCTACAGAGATAGACCTTTTTATTAAAGAGCAGGATCCTTTTTGTTTAACCAGAAACATCACTGTATATCACTACCAGACTCCACTGACGAACAGGAATTTTACAGAGCAGAATACACAAGTTTCTAATCTACCACTGCCTCCATCTTTTAGTTTGTGTTATTGTATGACTTTCAGTGGTGGAGGAAGTATTCAGATCTTTACATGAGTAAAAATATCACAAAATAACACAAACTAACAAACAGATCTTGGCAGCAGTGGATTAGAAACTTGTGTATTCTGTGAGGTAAAATGATTGTTTTTGTCAATGGAGTCTTGTAGTGATATATTATAAATACCTTCTTTCACCACTGATATACTGACCTCTAATTTACTGTACTGTTGTTTTTAGCTACAAACTCTTCTGATCCTGCTGTTCAACTTATCTTCTTTATGTTACCAGTGGCCTGAGTCAGACAGTGTGTAGTGGAGGAGAAGAAACAGTTGTTGCTTGCAGTCATTTCTTGGTGTTGTTTCTGTCGTCTGAGGAAGGGGCAGAATCATTCTGAGACATTTTGTTGTAATGTCATAGCAGTCGTCTGCACTCAGTGTCCACGTGTTGAATGTCACTCTGCACTCAGGTTGAAGGATGGAGGCCTGCAGGTCAGACTGAGACACAGACTGTGCCACATTCAAAGATTTGGTAGTTTTTGATCTAAATACTTTTTCTTAGTAACGATGTACAATTTGCATAATGAGTAATACTGTATCTATTATAATCTGCCAGTCGGTAATGTAGCAAGGGATTGTACTTAAGTATTTTCACTCAGTCATGCTTCTTTTTTATGCATCATATTTAGTCTGTTGTCTAAGCTGTTTACAGTTTAATTTGTTTGTTTTGTCTCTCTGCACGTCCACATTAGTTTGAATCTGCTCCCTTTTGTTTGTGTTTTCTTGACAAATATGGAAAATACAGTGTGTTATGTGTAAGAAAATTGAACTTAACTGGCACTTAGGCGTGAAAATTAACTGGAAAAAATTGCAGCTGTTACATTTCAGAATAAAACCACACAAATGATAAAATCACTGGCTCCAGCTGGTATTTAAATTGTTGCGGTAACTTCTGGGAAATACCAGGATTCCAATTCTCAGCATTTGGCCCAGTGGCTACGAGTTCAACCAAAGTCCTTATAGCCAAAACATGCTACTTGGCAGCCATCTTGGCAACACCCTCTGGCAGTTAGAACCAGACCACAGGGAGAACAGGGAGACAGTTATAACTGCAATTTCAATGGTCACTGAACTGAAACACAGCTGAACTGTGTACATTACCCATGATCCCTTTCTTCTTCTGGAGTAGGAAGTGCTGTTACTGTAACAAACATTCCAAACTCTGTTTATAATTCTTGATATTTTCAAAGTTTCCTGGCTGGATATCAGAGATGAACGCTGGTTTTTAATGACTTCAGAGTCTTTTTAACTGATCTACAGTTCAGCATTACTCTTGAACTTTCTGGACCTGATTCCAGCAGTTTAAGCTGCTGACTGTCACTCAGTTAGAGGGAGATCGTACCTGCTCACCACAGTTACACAGAACAACAACAGGTATTCAGGGAGCAGAGTGGGAATGACAGAGGCTCCGTTCTCCCTGTTACAAGTCAGTGAACCATCACAGTGATTCTGAAGCTGATAAGGTTAAATAGGTAAAAGGTTCATGATCTGAGGACCATGAATGTCCACATGAGAAGAGCTGGACACACAGATGGACATCCTTGGGCTCATCTCTACCCAAACAAAAGCCTCAATGATTCTATTTTTCTTTATTGTTATGAACTGTATCCTCATCTGTCTGTACAGAGCAGTTTTCCCTCTGTCCCTTTAAATTTGTATCTCAGCTCATCATTTCTCTCTCGCTCTCTCAGGGGAGCTCAATGCCCTGCATGACAACAGATGGAGCCCTGGGGCTCTGGGACCACACACACACTCACACATTCACACACAACAGCACGCACACACACATATAGAGAGTGAGAGTTGGCAGCAGATGGGTAGGGTAAGAGGCAAGCTGTGGTAAAGACTGATGTCAACATCAGTGTGAGTGCATGCACACACTCCCAGAGAATCCACGATTATGTGGACGGATGAAGACGAACACACACAAAGCACATAATGGAGGACTTAATTCACATGCACACACACAGTTGGAAGAAAGACAGGAAATATCCGACTAGATTTAAAACAGAAAATCAAATCAAAGAAGAATCCACACAGAAAGAGTTTGCTCTCTTTGCATCTGTGTGTTGACCACGGTTCACACTCGAGTTTTGAGTTAATTTGTGTTTTAAAAACTTCAAAAACACTGATCTGAGAGGACATGTGGGGATCTGGGGAGTTCTGTTTGCCAAAATAACAAAATAACCCTCTTCATCTAAGAGTCTAGTTCAGGACCACGCTCAACAACCTAAACGTCTTTTTTTCCGTCAACTCTCTACTCAACTCCTGGTGGGTGTCCAAGAAACACCAAGGCATGATGGGAGATGTAGTCCCTCCTGTAAATCATAGGTTTACTCAGGGAACACTGGATCCTGAACCACTTTCCACAAGATTCACTAATAAGCTGGCAGCTTAACGTCAGTCCTTACACCATCCATCATCTAAAATACCTGAACTCAGACAGCAGCTTTATCCTCACCTTTGACCTCACTGAGGAAACAGGAGCTGTGTCTCAAATCAGATACTACAGCTCATACTCTAGTACACATGTAGTACACTACACGATAGTGCTGTCGCATATCAAACATGGCTGCTATGCACTTACTGGAAATGATGATTGCAACATGTCGCCACAATTGTTGTTCACCAAAATATTCACTAACTTATAAATAAATGTATTACTTTCTTGTGCAAGCCCCCATTTCACACGACATGTAAATGACATCCTCCTTTCTCAGCCACCATTTTCACAAGTTTGAAAAACATTACTGGTCCCACCCCTTCCACTTTGCAGTAAAGATGGCGACCATTGAGGGTGAGAAGTGTTCACTGTTTCACACACAACTTTTTGACTGTTTTAAGTTTAACATCCTGGTACTTAAAGCACCATGCATGTTCATATAGCGACTCTACACCCTTTAACAGCATCATACCATCAGATATCATTTTTTAATTACATTAGAAATATTTTATACCTAGTCTGACTTTTAAAAACAAACTTTCTCCACAGGCTTCATTTATATAACTGTCTCCTCTGTCATTGGCTACAGAACAAAGCCAAGAGTTGAACATATCACACCTAGCACCTGGTATGTTATAGAATTCATTTTAAGGTCTCTATTGATCAATATTATTGATCAGAAAGGAGAGAGTCTTCACAGTCCAGGTCCTGAGGGAATATGGTTGACTGCACTCAATCATCTTTGAAATCTCCTCCTCTTCTCTTTTCTTCAATGGGAGAGTTTATCCTGATTGTACTTTACTTTCTATAACTGTAATTGGTTTCTACTATATAATATAATGATTTTACAGTTGATTGATTTTAACTTTGAAAAGTTTTCCGTAGATAATGATTCACATTAAAACAGAGGCTCTTCTTCCAGCCATTTGCGTCACAGTCTGGTTGAAGTGCAGAGCTTCCATCCCTGAGTTGAAAATATCCATCTCTGTAGGGTATCTACAACAAATGCAGAGTGTTGGCTCACTGGAGGACAGACATTTCCTGGCTCTGGCCCATATATTGTTGCAGCTTTTGGCTGTGTTGTAGGAAAAGTGGGCATGAGTTGATTTGGAGTGAAAGTCAGTTCCAGTTAGCAGCACATGGCCGAGCTTTGGCACCTGGAATCAGACACTCGGGTGGATGCTGGTGCGTCATCCATAATGAGACTGGCATGAGTCCAATGACCAGGCGTGGCAGGTTTACTGAGGGGCACAGGTATTTCTGCTACCTGGGTCTGAAACATCCTGACTCTGGTTTTCAGAACATTTAATCCATAACTTTCTGTCTCCAGGCTGTTAGACTCCTTTGTTTTTATGTGTCAATTTCCATTCCTGCAGACGGTTTTACACTATTCCACTGATCAGGTGACAGTAACTTGCACTAAGCAAGGCAGAGAAGACGACTGCAAATGTGTAAACAATGTAGATTTCTAACTCTTACGAAAAACAGCATTGCAAATATTAATGAGGAAGAAACACATTCAACATGTACAAAATATATGAATGCTGTACCACCAAAAATTGTGCAGTGCACATAGGTAATAGAAATAATAGCAAAACATCCCTGGATCATTTACAGGTTGATGCTGCTACTAAACTCTGGACCAGGTCTTCCTAAAGGTTTCATATGACACTGATTCTAGTCCCTGGTTCCCCATCAAATTCAGAATCCAATTCAAAGCTCTTCAAACCTACCAAGCTCTACAAGGTCAGACTCCTGTGTTACCAGCAGGTCGCTACAGTTTTCTGATCAGGGTTTGGTGGTTGTTCCTTGGAGAAGGTTTAAAACTAAAGGAGACTGAGCTTTTGAGGTTGTGGCTCCTAAACTTTATGATTTAAGATCTGTAGATACCTCACAACCTTCTTTATTTTTAGATTTATTCTGTTTTTGATGCATGTTTTTGTTTTTATCTCCTCTGCTCTTGAAAGGTGCTACATAAAATAAAGTATTTACTTCCTTTGTTACTTCCCTGTTATTTCCCCACTGTCAACTCTAATAAAAGAACCAAATAAAGCTTAAAACCCTCTGTAACAGTCTCTACATCTGGACTGTTAGGCCTCTGATTGGCTGTTTTGTTGTGTAGTATATGCCAGCATGTTTCATAACTGTGCTTTATCTGTCACATGTACCTGCTGCATTTCCTACAAGCTGTGTTCATTTAACAGTTGCATTGCTGTTTTGTAGTTAATTAGTTTTATTCCATTATATTATTGCTGTTGTATGAGAAGATTTTCACAGTGTCAAACTATTTAAAACATTATATGGTCTATTTCCTAACTTCTGTAGGCTCCTAAACCCCTTTCAAAGCTCTCTGGGAGAAAACAAATTTAACTATTACTCAACACAAAGCACCTGAGACAATTATCCCATTTACCCCTGGCATTAAAGGGCATTTTGGGTGAGGGAACTGCAGTTGCATAGTGTGTGACCACATGAAAGCACAGGTGTAAATGCACCCAAGACACAAAGGAAATACATGATCACGCCCAGCTGTTCCAAACCAACAAGGTAGCAGCTCGGCAGCTAGCAGCAATTAGCCAGCACACACAGGAAGCAATCCTCTCCTCATGGTTCTATGGAGTCTCTGAGTTTCTGAGATTTGACCCAATGGAGATAAAAGGTTTTCACCTAACATCTTTATAAAACCTGGTCTGGACAACAGGAAGTGACCTCACTTTTAACTTGGCAGGGAGCAGCCTGTTAATGTAGCTAATATCAGTGTAAAGGTCACGGAGGGGACGTAAATGTCAAAGCGGATGGAAACAAACAGCAAACCTTGACTGAAAGTGAATTTCTAATGTGATGAATGAAGGTGGATGGGGAAGGAAGTGTCTGACATATACAATATGGACCCTCAGTGATCACATTAGCTTGTTTGGGGCGTGGAGAGGAAAAAAGAAAATGCACCGCAGTGACACGGCTAATTGATTCTGGCAGGACAGAAGTGTAAAACACAAACAATTATGAAGACACAAGAAGAAGGAGAAGGACAGGGAGATGAAATTCGATTGCTCTGACACGATTCATTAACTGGGGACAGGAGAAAAGGGAGTGTAAACACCAAATGCTGTTCGCACTGAGCTGTAAGTTCATTTTTTAGGAAGTAGAGCTGCTGCTGAGAGGCTGGAAGTTTCATAGTATGAAGGAAAATATCTCTAAAAACAGTCGCTGTGTCTCTTTGTTCTACTATATAATAATAATATAAAGCCTAATGGGAACTAGGACAGAGGGATTCACCAACCATCCCAAAATAAGGATGCTGCCAGGCTCTTTTTAGCTGCAGGAACTTTTATACAATTGTTTTCAAGAACTCAGGAGACTGACCTCCAGTTTGACTGAGAGGGCTCATTTTGGTTTTAAATTCTCCAGCCCAGAAAGATAAAACAGGTAACTACACCCTCAACAACTGACCACAAAAATGTCTCTAACTGGTTGAATACAGGTATGCTGCTTTAACTCCTTTCAGTGCCTCAACTTCAGATCTGTTGTCAGCTCTAGCAGGTGCTTCAAGTTTGTTGGTTACTGCTACAAAACACTAGCGCAGTGATTAGCACTGTCATCTCACAACAAGAAGGTTCCAGGTGCAAGCCCCGGTTCCCCCAGCTTCTCACAGTCCAAAGACATGCAGGTGAACCGATGACTCTAAATTGCCTGTAGGTGTGAATGTGAGTGTGAATGGTTGTTTGTCTATATGTGTTGGCCCTGCACTGAGCTGGTGATCTGTCCACCGTGTACCACGCCTCTTACCAAGTGTCAGCTGGGGTAGGTTCTAGCCCCCCCCATGACCCTTATGGATAAGCAGTATAGATAATGTATGGATGGCTGCTACATAACATTAAATTTTAGGAGAGAAAAATGCAAAAAGTGGACCACTGTCACCTCATTGGCACTTCAGCTTCTTTCAGTGCTTCAGCTGAAACAACACTATTCATCAGGTCCACTTGAACTGTCCCAGAAACTACCACTTCAGCTTTTCTTAAGCAATTTAACTCCTCTGAATGCACCAATGCCACACAAATACACTTAAAAAGCTCCAAATTAGCTGTTTTTTACAATGGACAAAAGCACACTTGAATTTCCTTCAGTTTCCTTTAATCAATTATGTAGCAGGCCACTTCAAGGATCTAAAAAGAGTTAGCACTGAGTGCAGCACTTGCTTTGATACCTTATTTAGCTAAGTATAAACACATCTTTGTACAAAAAGCATTTAACTAAATGAGCTCAAACTCTCAGATGCTCCAGCGTTAAATGTCTGAGCACAAATGGCCATGCAAGAACTGACTTCAGGTTCAATTCCCAGACCTAATCACACTCTACAGCCCCCTGACACATCAGCAGAAAAGGAGGACAGAGTGTTTTCTCTCCCTGATATGAGTACAAATTGATGAACCCAAAGGTAATTGTACAAAGGACAAAGAGTTGGCTGACTTCCCTAAAATGGGCAGCCCAGGAAATGGGGGGGAAGTTGTTTTCTCTTTCCTAATTTGGATCAGCAGGGAGATAGAAAGTCAACAGTGTGGTTTTTACTTAATGAATGCTGACAGGAAATCAAACATCAGAGGAACAGAGCATTTCTTCCTGCCTCTGACTGAATCCGAAAGTAACTCACCACAACAACACGACCAAATAACATCAGAGGAAGAGGAAGACGTCAGCAGCCTTACCTAGCTTGGGCAGCGAGTACTGGACTTTGAAGTAGTCCTGGTAAAATCCCAGCAGTCTCTTGGTGATATGAAGAGCATAGTCACCCGCTCCGCTGGAAATGGCGTCCGGCCGGGCGTAAAGACGGATCTAAAGATACAGAGAAAGAGAAATGGAATCAGGGCAATTTTAATAGCAAAGGAATTAAACATAAATACAGAGAGAGGTAAAAATATAACAACATGGAATTATGCCATGTTTTTTGTTTTTTGTTTTTACAGAGGGGGAATTTGAATTTGGCAGAGTTCATGATCAAATCTAAAAGGAGGCAAACAGAACAGGGCTAAGTGTAAACAGAAAAATAATACAGTCGAGTTGAGTTTAAATTCAAATCCGAAGAGAGACAGAAATTAAATTTGAGGGCATTTTTTTCGTCCAAATGTACACAAAGACAAGGAGAAACTGAATCAGGCCAGTGCTAGGCAGGTCAAGCCCGCAGAGAAAGAATAACTGAATCAGGCCAAGATCATGTTCAGCTCTCCAGACAAAATAACACAGTCAGGAGTAAGTTTTTGTTCAAATCTACAGAAGAAAAATGGATTTACGGCTACAAGCAGAAAAACAATCCACTTAAACATTTGTAGGAAAAAAAAATCAAAGTTCTGCTTTAGTTGGATTCCTAGTTAGTTCTCATAGTCAAGGTCTAATATTCACAACTCTGATGCTGAAGTGTGTTTCTCATTATTGTGCGGGACAAACACTCTGAAATGTAGTTTGTGTCTCTGCAGTGTGAGGAGCAGCTGTGTGATTAGATCATGTGAGGAAAAATCTGCCAAACATTCCGACCTATAATCAATACCAGCCGGGTCACATGACTGTTCCCATGCCTATCAGCATGCTCGGTCAGGGGTACTGACCTCACTGTTGACCTCGCTGGGAGAACAACAGGATGACAGTGTGTGTGTTCCCTGAAGCTCTACAGCCATTAATTACACCGACATCACTGCTGGGAGGAAGTAGACTACAATTTGAAAAAATTATCTGTTGTTTAAAAACTGTTTCTGTTAGTTGGCTCAGATGGAAATCTCAGTTAAGTCTCTGATGCATTGCAGCTAATATGAAGCTGTAATCAAAGGAACAGCTTCCTCAGAGCAACTGGTTCCTGTTTACCGACTGTCACAAAACTTGGCAGACAGAGGAGCAACAGAAACCTCACTTCACCCTCTTTTCTCTCACAGCGTATCACTCCACCAGCCTGTTTACTGCCAATGTGCAAAGTGTTATGTAGCTCCCATTAAAACCAATATACAGCCACAGCATTAAAACCACCGACAGGTGAAGTAAAAAACATTGATCTTCTCGTTATGATACAATGTTCTGCTGGGAAACCTTGGGTCCTTCATTCATCTGGATGTTACTTTTACTGGTACCACCCACCTAATCATTGTTGTAGACCAAGCACACCTCCCTATGGCAACAGGGGCCTCCCACACCACAAAACTGCTCATAGATGTCTTGAGGAATATGACAAAGTGTGTGGGGTGACAAAGTGTGCCGAGCTGGCCTCCAAACTTCCCAGATCCCAATCTGATCCAGCATCTGTAGGATGATGAACAAGCCAGATCCACTCCATAACCCACAGGACTCGCTGTCTAAAAACTTGCTAATTAGCATTAAACACAAAATACATTAGCCGAGTTATTACATTTAATCCTGAGGGGAACATGAAAACTATGTGAACCAAATTTCACAGTAGTTATTGAGTTGAGTTGCTGAGTTGTTGTTGAACCTTGTGGTGGCACTAGAGGAGTCAAGAGGTCAAGCCTGTTTTTAAAATGCAGCCAGCATTTAATTCATGTTCTGCTTCCAGGGAATAGACTGAAGCAGAAAACCTGCTGCTTTGGGATCCTAACTGTTTACCTGCAGAAAAACACTCAGGGAGCATTTTCGGCTCTGACTGTGAAACCTCAGAAACCTTGCTGAAAATAAAAGTAAAAACAAAAACTTTGTAATCGATATTTTTAACTGGCTTTGATACCAACTTAGTATTTGTTACTGCGGCATCAATCTGCCTGTCTCTTGTGATTCTGCAGCTCTGTCAGAAATGTTTCACTTCACTGACTCCCAACTGATTCTTTAAACTCAAGTGATTCTTTCAGGCTGATGGACGGACAGACATCTGCTTCATCTAAGGCAATTTTCTTGCAAAAAAAATAAAAAATAAAAAATACTGTTTCAGAGCTCAAAGCAATTTAAAGTTTGAAAGAGAAAATGAGCTACTGCTGTTGCCTGATCCAATCGACATCCAGGGTTTGACAGGCCTATCTCACTGTATAAAATCCTGTCAAACTGATCTCAAAGACTTATCAACTCTTGTTAGCATCTGTTAGTATCAGCTCATTATTCTCTATGACAGTTAGAGCTATCATTAAAGTGATTCAGATCCTTTTACAGCCTTAGTCTGTCCTGAAGGTGGCGCTAGAGCAACAACAAAATGTACAACCCCAGATTATTTTACTTTTCAAACTGCACACGCAGACTCAAGGCAAGGAGGTGTATTGGCTGTTAATCAGCATGGTGACAAAAGGCGGTGATGTCACTGATCAATATGCATGGTATCCACCCCTGCCTGGACATACTCTAACTGTAAACCCTGTGTGTTTGTTGGTCTGTTTTACTGTTGAGAGAGAGAAACCGGCTCATTGTCAACTGAAGGACGACACACAATACACGCAAACAGAAACAGACACAGACACACACTGACAAGTAATGTCACTCTGCTATCTCCTCTCAGTTTCACCTCCGCCCTAATAAACTCTGTGTTCACACAGCTGTAAAAACACATTGGATTCTGCTTTGTCACAACAGACAGTAAATCAGGTTCTTCTCGCTGTCAATATGTTTGTGTCATATAAAAGCTCCTGTGTGTAGTAAACTGTGTGTGGTATTAAGCTGTGTTCTGACTGAACATGAAGCAGATTTAACAGGTGAGATGTCCACTTGAATAATAGCCTACATGTTATGGTCTACCTTGTCTTTTCCACCCCAGCCTAATGTATTAGAAATTATAGTGTGAGTGCAGAGGGATGATAGATATAGATACTTTCTAGTTCACTAATGCAGGTTATTGACAGGCAGGACATAAGAAGACCTGTAGAGAGGTGAGGGTGGACTGTAATCACAGCCTATTGAACATCATGGCTCTGTTAGTTATTTACAACTCAGTAAGAGCGCAGCTGAACCTGTGATATTTTCTAATAACCTCACACAAACCCTCTCGGTCATGGGTCAACCCACGCATCACTGGCATCACTACCTGCTGCATCTCCTGCTGCTGCCAGAACATCAACAAAGGTGGTGAGTTTTGTGATTTCTGTGATGCATGTAATGAGCTCAGAGTTGGATTTCAAACTGTGTCTGGAGTCTTTCCATGTCCGTATGAAAACTTGAAAGTCGAGGGAATAAAATGTCACGTTGTCCACCCTGTTAAGGCGCCTATGGTCCAGAATGATAGCCCATTAGCAAAACAGGGTACCCCTGGTGTAAGTTATGGGCTTCACTGGGTGTTTCTTTCTATCAGCCCACATCTTCTTATTTCTGTTGTCAGTCCTTTTCTGTGCTGCCCAAAAATAGCAGAAATAGCTACATATGGCCATCTGTTTTCACCTTAGCTAGGGCAAAGATAGCTAGCTAATTCCAGCTTTATTGACCTTAGCTGGGCAGCACAGAAGAGTACTGACAAACAAAATACAAAGACGTGGGCTCATTTCAAGAAACACCATATAAAACCCATTTATCAGGGGTACCAACTTTTACCAGCGAGTACCAACGTTAGCTAGGTTAGCTGGCTCACATTAGCACTTGCTGGCATCAAACCATTTCTTCTTCTCTTTTTCGTCACAATGAAAGTGGTAGAATGACAACTGAATAGGTTTTGTGGATTCAGATCTATTTTAACAATATGGGACACAACACTGTGGCATCTTGAAAGCAGGAGAGCCTCAGACAAGTTGAACATGGACATCAGTCGTGACGTCAAGACTTAACAAGAGAATTATCTTAATGGCTCGGAAAACATGGCAGAAACCTCAGGAACATGAACTAGGAAGAGATCCCTTCACAGGACAGACAATCATGCAACAGATGTTGTGGGTACAGAACAGAGCACATAGTAAATTTACAGTGACAACAACCTTTCCAACAGATCCTGAGCCACACAAATACAGCTGCTACTGATATAACAAATAATAATATTACTAATGAATAAAAACCGACACAGAGGCTAAATCTATGCTAATGCGTCCTCCTCTTTTTTCATCCTCCTCTCTTCTCCTCCACTCCTCAGTTCCCCCAGTACGAGTGATTTTTTCAATGAAAATTCAAACTTTTTAAAGCTCTTCTCTTCTTATTCCCCACATTCTCCTCCCTGAACCAGAACTCATCTCAGAGCGCGGCAGCCAGCAGAGTGAATATCTGCTCAGAAAGTGGAGGCTTTATTGAAATCGTAGCTTCTTTCGCTGGACTGGCAGCGAGCTACTGAATTGAGTATCATCTCCTGAGGATTCCTGAAATGCCTCCAGTCATGTTCTCCCAGGTGAGGAGAAACCAGGGCACATTACATTTTTCAATGGGTGTGGGGTGGGTGGGTGGGTATGTGTGTATGCGTGACGTTTTCACTTCAAAGTATCAGCATATACACGTTCACGGTGTCTCTCAGGACTGAAATATGCTGCTTCAACCGAGCTAAAACTATCACATGGTGACTCAGAGGGTCCTGGGTTTAAAGTTTGTACATTCAGTCTGTGTCTGCATGGATTTCCTCCGACAATTCAAAAACACTCAGGTCAGCTCAGGTGGAAACTTTAAACTGCCCCAAAGTGTGAATGTGACTGTTGTTGGTCATGTTTCTTAGCTCTGTGACAGACTGTTCAGGGTGTGCCCTCTCTCTCAGCCAATAAGCGATGAAACAGCTTCGTTTGGTTAAACAGAGGATCTACCGTTTACTTAGTCTGTGTGCTTGATCCTATTAGGACCATAAATGTCTATACCAAAGTTTGTGCCAATCCATTAAGCAGATGTACATATATTTAATTGGAAGTGGCACTGGAGGAAAAGCCCAGGGATCATAAAGGACATTAGGACTCATCCTCTGGATAACATGAATGTCTGCATCAAACTTCATGTTAATTTTATCCAAAAGTTACTACATTATCTGTATAGCTCATGTTAAATGCTGTATTATTTCTGGAGAGTACAACAACAGTGTCTCTGCTGCTCGAGTTTCTATTTTTAACAGAGATAAAATTTCTATTCATCATTTAATCCAGTGGATTCCACTTTGCCATCTTGAATTTAACTGCTGTTAATGAAAACAACACTTTCTCCACATATTTCACAGTAAAATCCTTTCGAGGAGGTGAAGGGATTATTCCCTCTGAACTGCTGGGAAGCTTTTAATGTGAAGCAGATTAACAGCAAACAGCGGCAGCAGCAAACAGCAGCAGAAAATTATCACAGCAAACTGGAGCAGATCAAAAAACAAGGAGGCTTCTCACCAAAATGCCATCAAACATACAGTACTTTCCAAACAAGCACTGCTGGAAAGGGCTTGCTCTAAAAAATAGCCTGTTAGATTAAGGTCTATCAAATCTTTGTAATCAAGGGAGATAAAACATACTCACTCTATAAACTGTGTAATGGGTCTAACTCTGTAAGAACAATTACTGGGACTGTCTTTCAGAAATTATGCTTATGCATGAACAAAACTCAGATTTTGGTAAGAAATTTAAAAATATCAATATAATTACTCAGCACATTTTTGGGAATATGCTTGCTACTTTTACTCATAGGTTAGGCTATCGCTAGGTTAGCTAGTTAGTTAGTTGTGGCCTTGAGGTTATCCTCTGATCCAAACTCCTGGCAACCAAGGAAATGAACGTAATTCCTCAAAAATCCGTTATAGTAGTTCAACGATGAATAGAGCAAAAAAACAAAGAGCAAACAGTGCAAAGAAAATGCATACACTTTGTAGAAACTCACTTAAATGCAACATAACATGAATCAATAACAGCACTTTCTGTTAAAACACAAAAAATTAGCTTTGGCTAAGGCATCCAAATTGTATTCTAAAAATTACTCAAATTACTGTGCTTCTTTTAAAATATAGTTTTTTTTCCTCTTTACGACTGGTTTGATTATGATTATTGTCTAATGATTTGTGACCTCTGTTTATTCATGGTGTATTTTATTTATTTTCTATGTATTTTCTTTATATAGTTTGCCAAATCGTGTTTTAGAAATTAGCTTTTTGCTTTTTTCCATCTTAAGTAGGGGAGAAGTCCATGGTATAAGCCTGTGGTTTGTTGACTGCTTCTGTCTCATCTGTTTTATTCTGTTTTCTAAATACAGAAAATAAATAAATCTGGTCAGTTAGACAAGCAGATGAGTCTGAAAACATTACATGACATCAGTCATTTCTCATGAGAGAAGCAAAAGCAAAAGCCACGGTAATATTTTCTACTCCAAGCTAAACATTATTCAAAGGTCAAAGGTAGATCAGGACACAAACACAAGGGCGGATAAAGCCACAAGCCCAAAATATTCTCTCATCTCCCTTTTCTTAATTCATGTCTTTTCTTGTTCCTCTTCCTCCCTTCCTCCTTTTACTCCTCTCCTCCAGTCTCTCCTTGTTATCTCTCCACTCGTCCGTGACATCTCTCGCTGCGTTCTGTCGCTCCGTCTGTCGCCCTTGGATGATGGATGGGGTGATGGACGCTCGGTTGCCACGGTAATTTGATGGATGGTTTAGCAACTGATACGAGCGCCCGAGAGAGCACACCAACACACACACACACACACACACACACACACACGATAACACACTCTCCTCGCAGCACATGTGGGTCCTTGACTTTGAGATCAACAGGCCTCAGACAGTCACTACTCCCTCCATAACAAACACTGCTGACCCGTGACTGCAGCGCCACACATTTGTCCAATCATATCATCACTTTTGCTGACGACACTGCTGTGATAAAGAGAGACAGGCTGGGAGCCGGAGCAAGGATAACAGTCTCTCTATCAATGTCAACAAGACAAAAGAGATGATTGTTGACTGTGGGAGGACCAGTGCATGAACAGACAGACAGACAACATGCAGCTTCTGGAAGATAAAAACATCTCCTCTATAGAGTGGTGCAAGGATGACATATTTTTGCAGGCCAACCCTGAAGTTAGCATCACTCTGGTTCCCTCCACTAAAAGCTAATGAGATTTTTTCATTGTCTTTTGGATTGCCTCTGTCGATTCTGTACCAAGTTACAGCCAAAGATAAACTTAATAAATCCTCATAATCCTCATTGTGCCGAGAAAGTTCTACATTTGTGTGTTAACCCTGCCCATGCACACAAGAAAACTGATATTTATGACATGTATCTGTGCACAGCACAAGAACAGATATTAACAATGATAAATGCATCATAAAGACAACCCTCAACATCAACCATTTATGGTAACAAACACCTGGTTTTAAAGCAACGTTATGTAATTATTTTACCTGAAAGTAACAGCTTCAGAATCAATGTAATTAAAAACAAGCGTTCATCTCCGATATACAGCCATGAAACTCACAAATTATAAACACAGTTGTCTGTTACAGCAACAGCACTTCCTGCTCCAGAAGTTGTACGAGTAATATATACTGTGTTTTAGTTCAGTGAGTGGGACTATGCAGTCTACTTACTGGATGTCTTTAATTGTTTTTATTGGAAACTGCCTAATTACAGATGCACAGAGCTGCTACCATGTAGCATGTAGCATGCAGACTCCCAGTCTTGTTGCTCATTATTCTTTTTAAAAATACAAATAGTTCATGGACTTAGGTTTGTGCTCATAAACTTTCCCTCTTAAGTGCTGCTGTTTCTTTTTTCCTGCATAAGAAACAACATACAACATCAGAAACTTGAATAAGGCGCTTAAGTGACGCATTATCCCATTATCTCAGCATATTTAGGTTTTTCAAAACCAATATGTTTACTGGTACAAACACATAACCAAGATACTATTAAAACATGTTTGTAACCAGAAAATTGCCTGGCGCATTAGAACAGATTTCCCCTGCTCTTTAGCATCCTAAAACAAATAAATATGATTGAGATACAGTTGTTTCTTTTGAAGTGATGGTGCCTGTTGGTGGTAGGAAATAGGACAGTAGGCGTAGGTGTTTTGATGTACGTCATGCAGCACTTGGTTTTTCGTTCTCACACTGTTTAATGTGAGAAAAATTTGGCAGCCTGAGGAGGTAAAACTATCCGATATTTGATGAGAGAAAAAAGCAAAGAGTGGAGAGGAAATCGATTCTGTGTTCAGAAATATGGTTTTCCTTTTCCATCACTCAACACGTTCCTCAGATTTATCCTGCAAGGGGTTACGTTTATCTTAGAGAAGTTCTGATTCCCAGGTTGAAGGGAGATCACGAGGTAATATTAAAAGAATGACTGAAAACTCCTGAATGTCAGCTTTACAGTGACTTTCATCTTCTGTACTATTTTTGAAGTATTTTCTTTGTCAAAGCATATTTGTCATTTGTTCCAACTCTGCCACGCCCTCCTGCCCTGCAGTAACCCCTGCTTTCCTACCTTTCAGCCACCTAGCTCTTCCCTGCCCACCTAGTTGCCTGTTCTCTAATAAGCGCTTTGTAATTATTAAGACCCATTTCCACTCATTCCTTGATTTAGATCATCTAAATATTGACTAGTCTATAGGGAAAAAAAACTGTTCATGACAATAAGCAATGGCCAATGGGGAAAAAGAAACCTGACAACACAATAAAAAGAAGAAGGAGCAGGGTCATAAGATTTGACTTCCTTCAAGGAGCTGTAATTCCCATCACTACGCTGTTTGCCCTCCCCTGCCTCTCCCTGCTGAACCTTAATAAAGGTGTCTCCAAGTTGTGTTACTGAGTGCTCCTAAACTTGAGCCGTGACAGATTTGTCCCTCACCTAACAACTGTCCCCTTTGGTCCTGAATCTTCAAACATTTTTTGTCTGATTGGACTGATTTTGATAACTAAATATCTGAGTGAAATTAGTATGAAAGGACAGGTGCAGCTGCAGCCTCTCAGAGCTCAAAGAAAATGACGGCAATCAAACTCACAAAAAAGCAAATTTTCCTAGCTGAGTTCTCAGTGCTGAAACACACTGAAACACTTTTTTGGTTGAAATGTTTGACATGAACTGTTTGTATGTTATACTACTTCAAAAAGTAACAAGAGGGCAAATGATCTGTGATGAATTTTAAATATAATAATTGAGTTGAACTGAGCATATTTTTACCATCTGTTTCTTTCATGAGTAAACACTGCAACAAAACTGCAATATTCTAAATTCAATGGGTATCTACTTTGGTATTGGGCAGTGGAATCACATCTTTTTTTAATGCTAATGAAACCACAGCATTTTGTTAGCATTAAAATACATCTCACATGAGAGTTTGCGACACATCCCCTGTCCACATTTCTTTTGTTAAGTAATGAGTGTCACATAAAAATCAAATGTTAAAGTGACCTTTATCATTTTAAAATACTAATCTGACCTACAGTTTATTATCATTACAGGGCATTAATTTGACCTTTATTATCATTATGGAATGTTAATGTGACATTTAATATCATTACAGAAGTTTAATGGCAGACTCCTGCCTCCTCCCAAAAAATCCCCAACTTTCCTCCTGCCTCACCTGATACCTGAGAGGAAAACACTCTCCTGTGATAACGATTAAATCAGTTTTGCTCTTTATTACAGAATGTTAATGTGACTTTTACTCATTAACAATCATTAACAAGACTATTAGTGCTACAGTGATGTTAAAAATAAATAAGACTGGTGTTATTTTATATTGTTTTTTATGTTTTATGTTTTTTATCACGAAGTGTTGGCTAACTTAAACAGAAGCAAATGAGTGATAGAAATAGAAGCAGTTAACATTAGCTACGCACCACTGGAGACAGCTCTTGCTGAGTAAAGGAATGAAGTTTGATGCTTAACTCACAACGTCTCTTCTAGACAGGTAAGTAAACGGCTATTAATGCTTATGTTGGCTACATAGGAATAGTAAAAATTGACGTGGAAACTTACTAAATACTATCTGACGATCAACATTAATGCAATGTCTACTGTCATTGTAGAGGATAAAAATTACTTTTATTACATAACTATAATGTGATAATCATAGAACTAACTACAAATTAACTACAGCTCTGCTATCAATATATTATCATATATTAGTAGGGGAAATCATGATCATGGAATATTAATGTGAGCTTTATTAGCCTTTTTGTCAGAGTGTTTTTGCCGATTTAAAGATCGAGAACTCTCAGTAGTCGCTCAGTGTGACCGTTCCTCTCGGTCTGAAGCTCTTTGTTTGTGTCTTGTTAAAGACAGATGTGCCACAGACAGAAACCTGTTCACATTCAGATTCACAGTAGTGATTAGCTGCTAGATAAACACCAATAGTCTTTGCTTTATGACGATGACAGTCGGCAAAATGACACAAGATGAAGGAATAATAAGCTAAATGGCTGAAAGAGTGAGGATTTTATTGAACTGGGGGCTGCTCAGTTCTGTCAGACTTTAATCCTCCCTGAAGGGAAAACTGCTCATTACAGGAACAGAGATTCTAACAGAGACACATTAGAAAGACAATACAAGAGAAAGACAAACAGCTGTTGTTGAAGGAGGTGGAAAAAGAGAGAGAACGATTTGAATAAAAGAAAATATAGGGAATTTGAGTGGACAATGAATCCTGGAGGTCTCCCAGACTAACTGATCATCATCATTGGTTTGTGCAGAAAGACTGAGATAATTCCTTTATCCTGAGACCCTGATGTAATGTTTACAATGCATTTTCATCCATACTGAATTAAATTTTAGTTTATAATCATAAAAGCTTTGTGTTAGTGTTTAGGCCTGCTTAATTAGCTTTTAAGTAGCATCATTACCTTCTCATTACTAGGCCTTGAGAATGTCTTAATACATTTATTGATGGTTTGGACATTTAATAATGTTTTGGTAAAATTATCGCTACAGTTAGAAGGGTTAATAGTAGCAACACCCTTGTAACCACTCTGGATACACTAACAACCACCTACTGACAACTAGCAAACAAGCAACCAACTGGCAGCTACATTAAATCCCCCAAAAAGCACCTAGCTACATTATAGACACTACCAAGTGCCCCCCAAGTAAACACATAAACAAAACTAAAGAGAAATCATAGCAACCACATAACAACACATTACCAATCAACAATCAAGTGACTGAACAAGTGACTGAACTAAATATTACAACCCGCTACCATGGGTTGTGTGTTTTAACAGGGTTTTAATGTGGCAATTTTAATATTTATTGGTGTAATCTATTTGAAAACATCCCGCAATTTAATTAATTGTCATCACTTCATCATTTTATCCTATTAGACATTTGTGTAAAATTCCGTCATAATTAGCTGATGAAGTCTCAAGTTATGGCCAAAAACCTGTGTTTTGTGAGATCACAGTGACCTTGACCTTTGCCCTTCAACCACCAAATTCTAATCAGTTCATCCTTGTCTCCTAGTGGAAGTTCATGCAAACTTTGAAAAAATACCCTCAAGGTGTTCCTGAGATATTCACGTTCACAAGAATGGGACGTCCACATGGAAACACGTTAGCAGTAAGATGTTCACTTTAGCTGAGGCAGCAAACATGGCCGCTTTCGTCCTCAACTGTTCTCTATATTTATATTTTCATGAAGATATTTTCATTGAAGTTATCTTTACACGTAAAACACAGGATAAATTGCATCATTTATGCAGAGACCAAATTCCTGCTCTGAGTCTAGCATGTTGACGGATGCTCTGCTTTTCTTTCTGTGAGGAGGATGGAAGGATGAATGTTTCTGTCAGATGAAGCTGTTTCAGCGGTTATGAGGAGGATGGAGGGATGTGTTTTTTGTTGTTTTTTTCCTCCTGTGTCATATAAAGCTGTTACTTTCAGAGGTCTGGAGGAGGAGGAGGATGGAGGGATGGGAGGATTAATGTTTCTGTCAGAGGAAGCTGCTCTGCAAACAGACAGCAGCGTCTCCACTGCCTTCAGGCTGAAACAAGGATTTTAATATGAGAGCGATGCTGTAACAGAGACACAGAGACCGTATCCAGCAACTGTTTGTAAATATGAAAATATTCATGCGCTGCTTCCTGGATCTCTTTCATGCCCTGCACGCTTTTTGTCTGCAAATAGAATCTCATCCTGTTTTCTAAAAATTGTTATTCAACCAGGACAATCTCACACTTAGTCTCAAATCTGTCCTTCCTCAGTGTTGTGGCCATGTTTCCCTACAAATATGACAGTGTCCTCATGAATTATCAGGTACGCAACAGCGTGTAACAGCATCTCCTGTGTTTGTTTATGAAAGAAAAAAATCCATTCATTCAACATTTATCAATCTACTTGGTATTTAATCATCATCACGACTGCTGAGTGACTCAGTGTGTTCCCTGCAGTGAGACTGAAGCTTGGCCAGAGCACCGCCCATTCTTATTTTAATCATTTCATCATCCTGAAATAAATATCAGCTCTTCAAGAATTTAGCATCATTGTTGGTCTACAATCAAACTGCTAATTGTTCCCTCTTAAACACTGATATAATGGGTTTTTAGTGATGATGTTTGTCACTGTTTTCTTGCAGTTCAGTTGGATTTAATTGATCTGAGTGATTCTTTTTTCAAATCCCAGTGTGGATTCATGGGGATTTGAACTGTACTCAGAGAAGTCCTCAGAATTAATACAATACACGCATTTATTTTTAGTTCAAGCAACATTACATAGCTACAAATAACAGCTTCAGAATCATTGTGATGGTTCACTGACTTGTAACAGGGAGAATGGAGCCTTTGTCATTCCCACTCTGCTCTCTGAACACCTGTTCTTGTTCTGTGTAACTGTGGTGAGCAGGTACGATCTCCCTCTAACTGAGTGATGGTCAGCAGCTTAAACTGCTGGAATCAGGTCCAGCAAGTTCAAGAGTAATGCTGAACTGTAGATCAGTTAAAAAGACTCTGAAGTCATTAAAAACCAGCGTTCATCTCTGATATCCAGCCAGGAAACTTTGAAAATATCAAGAATTTTCTTTTCTAGTTTGGCATATTTGTTACATCAACAGCACTTCCTGCTCCAGAAGGAGAAAGGGATCATGCTGTATGCCAAGGGACTTCATTTGGAAGCAGCTTAATGTATAAATGACCCAAGTAATTTGCAAATTTCTCATATCTTGGAAACATCAGCTGTATCCTGTGGAAAAGATCCATTCCATTCATTCATTATCTGCACCTGCTGATCCTATACAGGATCACAAGAGGCTGGAGCCAAGCTCACAATAGGCAGAAGGGGTTAGTGTACATTAGGTAGCCTAATGCAATCCAGTGCAACAGCTTGTGTAAATTCAACTATATGTTTATTACTGAAGGACTATGTTATACTGAGAGGTGTGTCTAGTTTTCTGTCTTTGCCATTTACATACATGAGGGGAACAATAGAGGAAAAAAACACCACAGAATATAATGCAGTCCTGTACAGCACCATCTCCAACTTTGACAAAAAACATAACTGAACTAACTTTAATGAGTACTAAATCGTCTGAGATGAGGAGATACACACCAGTGGATTCAGAAAATATATTTTTGTTGCTCTAAAAGGAGATTTGTCACACCTGTGGACTCGAAACCACCTGGAGCAGAACCAGGGTTATAATGTGTAATGTGTTTTCTTTTATTTACCTGTGAGATGAATATAAACTAGCGGAAGTGGTTGCTTTTTGTTTTTGTTGAGTAAAGCTGTGAAGGCTAAAAATAAAGATTAATTCATTCATTACAAGGACTAGAACCCACAAGCCTGACTGATTCCACACTAATACTATGACACACACACACACACACACACACACACACACACAGATGCACAGCGTTAGAGGCTGGTGATGGTTATAAATGACCCAGATATGATTTGTCATTAACAGCATTTCACCAAAATTATCTTTCAGTAACAAGGAGACACAGGCAAAGTGTGTGTGTGTGTGTGTGTGTGTGTGTGTGTGTGTGTGTGTGTGTGTGTGTGTGTGTATTGTAATGCTGTCCTTGAGTTTCTGGCAGACGAGATGGATGAGCTGTAATTACACTGATAGAGAGATGATCGGAGGAGGGGAAGAGGAGAAGGAGGAGGAGAAACAAGGTCGTGCATGTATTTGTCCTTGTGTGAGAACATGGACGGCGTGCATGTGCATATTTCTGTTTTAAATGTTATTGTCGTTAAAAGGGATGATGGGATATCAGCCGAATCCAGCAGCGACGGCGGACGGTTTTGACTTTCAAATCAGAATCATAACAGACATGATAGACATGATAAACACTGTGAGGCCTAGAAATAAAACGAGAGAGAACAGCCTCACTCCTGGACTGATGAAAAACAACTGAGGAGGAGAGTTCTGAGGATAATTCAACTCTCTGTAAAAACCTCCAAACATTGAAGGAATCCTAACCTAAAAACTGACCTAACGTTAGCAGCTTACTAACATTCTGTGTCCACAGAAGAGCGCTGGAAAAAGAGCGCTGGATTTGTAAAGTGAAACTAATTTACTCAGTGTTTTTCCTGTTTTAATTATGAGGTCTGTTTGTTTTGGAGAGGAGGAGACTTCTGAGGATAATCCTCCTGGTAAATCTCCTGAACAATGAATACTGTAGGAATCTTAACCTACAAATTAAATGCAGAGGATTTTACAGGAAGTTACAGGAAGTGGAGGCAGCCATGACACCCAAAGAAAGAGAATAGAAAGAAAGCTAGATTTAACCCGCTAACATTAAGTTAGATTTTTATTAACTGCTGATCTTGACTCTACCAGGGCAAATCCTGATGGCCAGCCCTAAAAAAGAAGCTTCTTGTATATCCAGAACTCTCCTTAGAATCATCACATTTCTAAGTTTTCTTCAGGGTTTTCTTCTAAGTAATCCAGTGACAGTTATCTGTACAGCCACAAGTACACACTATTAGGAAATTCAGCTACTTTTAATGGTACCAATATGCAAAAATTGTAAACAAGCATAGGCTTAAAAAAAGAGGGACTCACTAAATCCATAACCACATTGTTATGTGATGTTTACCCCATAGGTGCAGTTTTGTCAGTTCTGCCTAAGGGGCGCCCACAGTGTCAGGCTATGAAAAGCTTTGATCCAAACCACAAAAATATACCCATATTTGACATTCACATAAGGTCCGCATCTGGCTCAGATCTCTCAGATTTCCTTTAGTCCCCGAACACATCCAAATGTGTTCACACAACCAAGCTGTGACAAAGAGAAGTAATAAAACCATGTCAACCTCTATACAAAAGAATGTTAATTACATCTTATCTCAAGATACCGAGCTGTTATCTTTAGTTCACATCTTAATTACTGTGTTATCCAGAGATAACAAACGCTGCTATCTGACTTCATTATATCATATAAAAATAATAAACTCCTATCTCTATATTTGGACTTTAGAGATTTTGAATCTCTCATTAGTTAGAGATGAGAATTGTGCTGCATCTGTAGTTTTTTTTACGACCGTTATCCTGATATAACGGTTTGATTAAGTGTTTTTTTCTTCCTGTGATAAAAACTTGAACTTGTTCTCAAGACCTAAAATGACTTCATCGCCTCATTATCTCCTGAGAGTAGATGTTGATCTTATTAAGCTCCTTACAGAGGTTCTCTAGTAATTCATTAATTGTACTTGTACCACAAAGTTGAAGACTCATGACAGACTGATTAGCAGAGGCTACAGAGGCCAAATTAAACCAACTTTTAGTTTCAAAACACTCAATCCTACACTTCCCGTAATGCAACTCTTTTTTGTTAAACCCTCTCTGCCTGGTAATTCCCGTATCTTTCAAACTTTTTCTCCCAAGTCGGAAGATCTGTACCATCTAAACTCCAGCCAAGATAATCCAGATAGCATCGCTCAGAGGTTGACAAAGCTCCTCCACAGTTAAACAGGACGTTATACAGCTCAGTAGTGAACTGACTCCGATGATGAATCATTTTCCTCAAAACTGTTTCTTTGTAGTTTGATCAGATTTGATTTAAAGTGCTACCGAATGTCATCTGTCATCAACTGAACACCAACCACTTCAAACCAGTAAGAAATGTGAGGACAGTATCTCAAATACAGAACTCTCTAATGTGAAATTAGAGAAAATTCTG
Organism: Lates calcarifer; assembly: GCF_001640805.2. Lineage (NCBI taxonomy): Eukaryota > Metazoa > Chordata > Actinopteri > Centropomidae > Lates > Lates calcarifer. Next base: position 13,063,772 of record NC_066850.1, read on the forward strand.
TGTTATTGTAAGACCCCATCTTTTATCACAAGAATCTGACATCTGAAACATTTAAAAAACTGTTTATTGCAATATTTAATTGCAATACTTTTTCATTGTATGGATGACTGTTTGCAGTCTTACAGGCCACCACCTGGATGCAGGACGTGAATACCAGCATAGGGAGTGAAGTTGAGACAGAACCGGGTCACTCTGAACAGAAGGGGGGCCAGCCAAAACAAATGAAGGAGATTGTTAATAAACGAGAGGCTACCTCTGTAGCATGGACGATATCTATCATTATCACAATATGAGATTTTTGTCATATTGCACTGCTCCACCACAATCTTGTATCAAGATACAGGAAGACAGAACGAACCTGCTGCCACCACAGCAGGAGCAGCCTGTTAAGCTCTTATTATTCTATTTAAAGCTTGGTCAAGCTGTATATTTTCTACATTTTACATATTACACCTATTGTCTTCCACCTGCGTCACATGACTGTTTTGGTCCAGTCACGATCAAGGGCTGCAGCTGCAGGAAATGATGAATAATGACCATGAGATTGTTCTGAACCAAACTGAGGATTTGAAGACGTTACACCCCTATTGTACAGAGACATGTGGAACTGTTTGGCCTTGGTGGAGGTATGCACTCTACTTGGAATCTATTTAACAGTTAGAATATGTTTTTCATGCAAGTTAGTGACCCTGGTACCTTAGCTCAAGTTTGCATTCATAGTACTTCCATGAAGCAGCAGAAACTGAATGTTGTAACCATTTCTTCACTGCTCTTATCTACTTTTTTGACTTCTCTGTGGTAGTTTATTTGATAACAATCAGGGAAGGAGCACTGCAAACCTCCTCACAGCGGTGACCTCTTTTCTCTGGTTATCTTGGGATATAAAGCTGTTATTCCTCTAATCAAAACTTCACTATGCTGATTATTATCTGCGATAACGACTGCTTTAACCCCAGTTTTAACCCCAGAGATAATTAATTTAATGGTTTGGAAGCCGTCGGGGCTTAAACGTGTTGTCGTGTTGAGACTTTCCTCTCTGCCTCGAGACAAACGACTTCGCCAGAAGACGAGGGAACAGAGATGACAGAGAGGAATGCCAATGCAGAATCAACAACATTTTGCATTTGGCACATAACAAGATCATTAAATTAAGATCACATGAGAGGTATTTCAAAAAATAAATAAGAGCAGCAAAAAAACATCTTTTCTTATCTAAAGAAAAGAAGAGAATTATGTTGGGATCATCAGATAGGAATTACAGAAATACCTCTGTAATGTTTCTGCTTGTTCAGTTCACTCATTTTTTATCTCCATGATGTGTTAATTACTTTCCTATCAACTGAGGCAAACATGACAAAGAGAGAAGTGACACTGAAACATTCTCTACATGTATGAGTTGTGTTTGACAAGGCAGAAATATTCAGCAAGGCTCATACTTTATGAAAATGAGCTTTCATCATCCTTTAGCCTTCAACCTTAAAGCTGCATCAAAGAATGCAGCAGCAGCAGCAGTTTGGTGTGTGTGTTTAGAGACTGACCGTCACGCCACTGTTGGTCTGCGTCTCTCTGTAGGTGAAGTTGCAGACGGCCCAGGCCAGGTAGTATGTGGACATGCGAGGCGTCCGGGCGAAGCGGTTGGTCACCCAGCCGTCCTCGTCTGACAGTGAGCTGCTCTCCACAGGCATGTTGGAGAGGGAGGTGTACTGTGGGTCATGGCGGAGAGTGAGGGAGAACGTGGCCTTGTAGACGGGCTCGTCGAAGCAGGGAAAGGCTTTCCGGGCATGGATCGGGCTGAACTGCGTCACTGCCAGGTAACTGTGTGAGAGACATATAAGTGGACAGTTACAATCAGAAAACGAGAGAGCAGGATTTCACCATCCATCATTCAGTCTTACATTCAGCGAAAAAACTGAACAGGGACAAAAAAAAGTCACCAAAAACTGGACTACTTCTATGACCTGAACCAGTTCTAGGATCGACTGGAGGATGGGCTCAGATGCTGATCATAAATCAGTCTCTACCTTTATCCTATTCTCACAACAAATTTCAAAACCAGACAATTTTGGGCACAGCTAAGTTCACCTCCTTTCATCCAGCAGAAATCTAAACGTGTTGGTGAAGCCAGAGCTTATGTGTCCCTCTGTGTTTTGTGTTGGTGTTCAAATAATTGGTCTGGAGGTGACACTGGGTCAACACTATTTACTCGCATCTCCTATTAGACATTCACAAGACACAAAAACTATAAGCTCTGTGTGTGTGTGTGACCTCATGTGTTGTCTTTAGAGCGTCATTACTCCACAATGGTTTGGATCATCTCACCTTTTGCCTGATGCACTGCTGCATTGTAATACCAGAAATAAAGCAAGTAAGATATTTAGAGCAGCTGAAGCTTTGGAGCTGATTTTTGATGAAGTTATCCAGACACACCTACAGTATCTGATCATAAATGGTGATTGTAAAAAGTATGTGAAATATATATCTTTTCATTTCGTCATCATTTCAATCAAGAGAAAGTGCATAATGTATAAGAAAAATACCCCATTCTGGTTACAGGCCTGTCAGGTGCCCATGTGTGATTCTGGAGAGGAACTGCCATGATGCATATCATGTTAATATCCATCCATCCATCCATTAGATTACACTATTCATCACCCCATTCTGCCTCCATACCTTTTATACAGAACAGTGGGGTGGAATAACAGCTCAATGTTCTCACCTTGAAAAGGGGCTTATCACAAGGCTGACATGTAGAGACAAGGGCAGAATCTCCAATTAACCTGACCTGCACATCTTTGGACTGAGGGAGGAGGCCACACAGGCAGAGGGAGAACATGCATACTCCAAACAGAGAAGCCCCAGTCAATCCAGGGTTCAAAACCAGGACTTCCTTGCTCTGAGGCAATAGTGCTCACCACTGCACCACCATGCCAACCATGTCTAGGAATTATGCATCCATGGACATCACACAAAAGAATAAGCATTACTCACTGACAGAAATCACTTCTAGCACAATACAAAGATGCATGTGCAAATATAAATTCGCAAGATTTAGTTTCAGTATCATGGTTTGCTGTTTTGAAGAAAACTGCTAAAAAAAAAATATATTTTTTGTTGTTGTTGTTTTGTTTTAATAGGCTAATAGCCCCTATTAGAGTGTGTAGGAGGCCTTATTGAGAGACACATGATTAGCTGAAGTTGTGTTGATTCTGGGATGAATAAAACTCGTTGCCGTTAAAAATGACAACTTTATAAGACAACATACAAAGGAAATGTCTTAATATGGGTCTCACAGCGTTAAAATAGCAGTACCGCACCCACCCCTCAATACCTGTTAAGATATTCACAAGACTAAACAGCCGTGCGCACGGCGAATTTTAAGCTAGCATAACGGCTACAGAAAAATATTAGCCCGCTAATACCGGCACTAAAGTTCATCTTAAAGTGAAAATATCACAACTAAACCCTTCACCAAATATTTACTGAGTGAAGCACAGTTAATATGAAACGAAATAACATCATTACATACCATTAATATGCTGGAGAAAACTTTGTAAAAATACAGTTTGCGGATTTAAACACCTTACTTCCTAGCTTACCTCCGGCACCGTCGGAGAGGGCTTTGACGTGCGCTCGACGTGTACGTGCAGTCATGTAAAATCACATCACCAAAAATACAGCTTGCATTTTTTTTAATACCACTTATCACTACACGTGCTCCTAAAGTCATACTGCTATTGCTAGTTACAATGTCTTAAATAATAAAACAGTCCTCTGGCCACAGGAGGTTACAGGACGATGGTAACTGACAAAATGTCGCGCAGAAGCAGCAATAATTGTCCAAATTTGTCAGGCATGGTTTAGAGGAAGTAGAATACCACTGAAGTGACTCAGTAATGTCAGCCATACAACAGTATCCCTCTAAAAACTGAGCTTCTGTCTTATTTTTTTCTATGAATTCACTTTTCATTTGTGAGGAGAAGACTGCACTGCTTCCTCTTTTAAAACTTATAGTTTCACAGTAAATTAGATGTCCCCATGGGTCCATTCAGTTCCAAGTAACCAAGACTGAGCCATGTCATAATTATTTTCAGTGCAATTAGGTCGAGACAGGGTCTCTCTCTCTACTGCCATGGGTCTTGGGTTTTATTTTGTCCTTCTCAACAAATCCTCTAATTTTCATCTTCTTCCAATTCCTTTTCTTTTTCCTTTCATCTTCTTTCCTTTTCATCCTCCCTCTTCTCCCTGTCTCTTTAACCTCTCATTCTCTCCAATATATTTATTTATACAGTGCTTTTCTAGTCTTATCAACCATACAATGTTTCTATAACACACACATTCAGTATCTTGCCCAAGGACTGCAGAGGATTCCTGAGGATTCAGGAATCGAACCACTGACCTCTCCAATTAGCAAACAACCTGCTCAGAGCCCACCCCTGAGGGAGAGTGAAAACAGCCAAGTGCAGGAAAAATGACACGTGCCATCACTGTTGTTGGCCACAAATGCTCATTGTACTGCTGCTAAATCTAAATATCTCTCAGGTTTATTTCAGATCAGACCAGTGTGTTCTTGGATTCCTCTCAGATCAGGTTTCTGTTCTTGGGAATATAGAATACTCCATTAGTCTACATTAAAACCCCTACTCAGGTATGTATTTGATGCAAAATGTAGTTACAGTATTATGTAAAAGTGTCCCTCTGATTCATGACGTGTGACACCAACTACAGACTGATTTTTGTAAGACGTCAGAAGCCAGAACGGTTCAAAACTACTGTTTTAATATTTGATAATGTGTTGTATAGAGTGGTGCAGGAATGAAGTATTTTTGTTTGTCAGTCCAGAAGTTAGCATCACCCTGGTTCCCTCAACAAACAGCCAATGGGATTTTCTTATTGGGTTTTGGATTATTACAGAAAGTAAATTGGGATCAATGAAAGTTTCTGATTCTTAAATGTTTAGCTCATCAGATAATCTTCACAGATGAACACCACTGTTCTGATGTTTGAAGCCTAAATACAATCTCCATTAGTAAAAAGCTAATGTTAGTCTATAAACCAACTACACCACGGTCACATGACGTCAGCATCTCCACCACTAAGCTTCCACCTTGTCATTTCATTTAGCTCTGACCTCTTCTACAAAAGCCTTTCTTCTTAGAAAGTTAGTGATAGTTTGAAAGAGTGAGTAGAAACACAACAAGGCTGTAAAGGTGGACTGCTGAATAGATCAGTTTTCATGTTAACGTCCTGACAACCTCTGCAGTCGCAGTTGTTAGCAACTGTCTTTTTTAAGACACATAAAAGCTTAAAATCACTAGTGGGGGATTTCCTGATGTATTTTATGTATTTTAGAATCCATTCTGTACAATCTACATCTTAAAAGTTACTAGTAACTAAAGCTGTAGTGGAGCAGAAAGTATAATACCTCCCTCTGAAATGTAGAAGAGTGGAAGTATAAAGAAGCATAAAATGGGAATATTCAAGTAAAGTGGCTCAAAATCATACTTAAGTATAGTGCTTGAGTAAATGTACTTAGTTATTTTGTGCAACTGCTTGTAAAGAAAAAACTAGGAACTAATGTCATAAGTCAGTAAATCCTGATTCCTCAAAAAAAACCTAATCCACATCCACAGCTGAATGAATTCCAATATTACCATGAATCTGTCCTGCTCACTGATTAGAAACATCGTCCACAAGAGTCTAATACAATCAGAGATGTAACAGACACCATCTGACTGTGAGAGGTAAAAATCTTTATGGTTTCACATCATATATCAGAAAATCACTGAACCTCAATCTGCTCTACATTTGGCCCAGAATCCAAATGATGCCATTAAACCAGGTTAGTTAAGCAGAATTGCTGTAGCAGCGTTAAACTATTACAGGAAGTGAACTATAATTCACTTTGTCGTTTTCTTATTCACAGTCGGCCCTGGTTGTGCTTTCAGAGCTGAGGCTTCAACACACCTGACTGCAGATTTGGAATAAATCCATAACAGAATATGTGTGATGCTGCCATGTAAAGCTGGATTTTGCTTCAGTCTTTGAACCTCCCGAACCTATCAAAGGAGAAATTTAAGGTGGAATCAAAGTTCAGGAGGGGGTTAAGGGATAATCCTGTGGAGTCGGCTGTCGGCTGCAGGCAGAAGTTTTTACAGGAAGATGTTTTGACTTCCTTAAAAACATTTCTTTTTCTTGTTCGGAGCGAAAACCAGTGTCTGCGCAGAGAGAGAGATAATCCACAATAAACAGGAGGAAAGTTTCTGTTTCCTCCTGATTTCTTTAAGCTGAGTTAAATGCTTTCATATCAGAGCAGCGTTCGTCTGTCAGTCAGCTGACACACACAGGGAGAGGTTCAAACTCCAGGAAATATAATCCCCCGGAAACTTTGTTATCAGAGCAGAGCATTTTACTGAGAGAGAGATGAAAGAAAAGAGAGGAGAAGAGATGATGGAGGGAAGTACAGGTGGAGGAGAGGAGAGGAGTACAGGTAAGAGGAGGAAAATGAGGAGAGCAAGAGATGGAAAAGAAAAATGAAAGAAGGAGACAGAGGAAAGGAGGAGAAAAAAGGAGGAGGCTAAAGAAGTGAGGACAGTGAAAGAAAAATGGAGGGGAGGAGAAAAGCTGTCATGGATAAAAAGATGAGGAAGATGAAGGAGAAGAAAAATAAAACAAGGGGATGATTTAAAAAATGAAAGATAAAGAGAGAAGGAAGGAGCAGAGGAGCATGGGAAAGGATTGGAGGAAAAGAAGGAGGAGGAAAGAGAGAGAAAGGAGAGAAAGAGGAGGACAACTGAGAGGATGGAGATGAGAGTAGGATGGAGCCTAAGGAAGAGAAAGAGTTGTAGGGAGAGAAAGGGGATTGGAGGAGAAGAAGAGGAAAGCTGAGGAAAGAATGAGTTTAGAAAGAGAGGAGAAAGAAAAGAAGGAATAACAGAGGAGGACAGAAGAAGAAAAAGGATTGATGGTGAAGAGGAGGAGGAAGAAATGAACATAAAGAGAAAAAATCCTGGTGAGATGAAGAAAGAGGGAGAGAAAGAAACTGAAATGGGGCGTGAAGAGATGATGATGGAGGAGAAAGAGAGGGAGGGAGAGAGTAGGGAGGAGGAGGAGGAGAACGACATGAGGAAAGAGAAAAGAGAGGAGAAGCTAAAAAAGAGCAAAGACGAGAGGAGATATAAGAGAAAGGGAGGAAGGAAAGGAGGAAAGGAGGAAACCGAAAAACAGGAAATAAAAAAAAGAATGGAGGAACAGGAGGAGGAGAGAAAGGAGGAGGAGTAGGGGGAAGAAGAGGTTGAGGGAAGAGTGAAGAAAAGACTAAATATGGTGAGATGACATAAAACAAGAAAGGGTGTGGGAAAGAGGAGGAAGAGGAAGGAGGGGAGAAAGATGAGAGGGAGAAATGGAGGTACAAGAGAAGGAGGAGAAGAGGAGGAGGAAAATAGAAAGTGATGAAGAGGACAACAGAATCAGCGAGGTAAAGAAATAAACTGAAGCCAGGTGTGGAGAGATGATGATGGAGGGAGGGGGGGTGAGGAGAGGAGGGAGGCGGTGAAGAATGGAGGGAGGGAGAAAGGTGAATAATAAACAGAGGGTGAACAAGGCAGACACAGACAGAGAGAGGAAGAGAGAGAGAGAGAATAATGGAGAAAGCCTGAGAGGGACGAGATAAAGAGCGAATCTATTAGAGAGGAGGATGAGTCTGTAACAAACACACACACACACACACACACACACACTCCTGCATAAAAGCTCAATAAAACCCCAATATTAACACACACTCACATACACACACAACATGACATCCTGCAGGTTGCCAACAGTCGCTGCTGCCAAGGTAACGCTTGTTGTCACAGTAATCCTGATTGACAACCAAGCTGACAGCGTTGCCCCGGACAACCACGACACATAAACACATTCAGATACAAACACCTAAACACACACACTCATGCATGAATTCATGTGGCGACACTTTGCCTTGTCTCCTGAACGCCAGAAGAGAAATGGAAATGACATCATTTCCTGCTGTAATGTTTGCCATTATCTTGTCAGGAGACACCAATGAAGAAGAGTACAGGCATGTAAGTGACACACACACACACACAGAGAAAGACAGAAACACACACACCTCATTCAGATTCAGAGATGTGACTGGAGGAGAAACTGTTGAGTCAAGTGCTTTTCTGTGTGTGTGTGTGTGTGTGTGTGTGTGTGTGTGTATGTGTGTTTGTATATCTGTGTATTAGAAGTGTGTTTCTGTATCTGCGCGTGCACACATACACACACACACACACACACACACTGTGCTGGACACACTGATCTCTTTAAGCAATGTCTCAAATTGCAATTCCCCGCTCTCACATTGAAAAGACTGCAATATCTGAGTGAGTGTGTGTGTGTGTGTGTGTGTGTGTGTTGCTGCAGCTATAGTTTTACACAGGAAGCTGGTGAAGAGGCTGATTCATCATCTTCGGTATAAAATATGCGACTGACGGAGGAAGAGGGGGGCAGAGTTGGTTTTTGTGATCAGATTTCAATTCTACTCTTTTATTTAGGGAGCGAGGGAGGAGGAGGCAAGGATGTAGGAGATAAGAAGCAGAGGGAGGGGAGGGGAGAGTGAAGGGGAAGGATGATGGAGGAGGCTGTGGTTCGGCTTCCTGTTCCTCTCTGTATGAGGATCATGACCCTCATGAAATCCTTCTTATTTAACAATAAACATCACTATATATCACTACCAGACTCCATTGACTAAAACAGGAATTTTACAGCACAGAGCAGAGGAGCTGCTGAAATACCACTGCCTCCATCTGTTAGTTGAGTTTGTTTGTGTTATTGTGTGACGTTCAGTGGTGGAAAAAGTACTCAAATCCTTAAATACCACATAATAACACAAACATGTTGGAGGAGGCAATTGTAGATTAGCAGCTCTCATGTTCTGCAAGGTAATATCACTGTTTTTATCAATGGAGTCTGGTAGTGATATATAGTGATGTTTCTGGTTAAACAAAAAGGATCATACTCTTTAATAAAAAGGTCTCGTAGGAATCCTATCCATAATGTTGTCAGACACTAATAATAACAACCTGAGCCTGTCAGTGTCCATGTCAATCATTTACATCCAAATAAATGGGAAAATGGGCTAAAAAAGAACAGGGTCAGGTTTAGGCTGAAGGGAGAGAGTCTCAGGTCAAAGCCACCATCATAGGATTCATGAAGGAGCTCTTCTTCTTCCTCCTCCTCCATGTGTGTTAGACGCTCAGAGAACGAATGAATTTATTAAGTTGCTTCAGTGGACTGCCATGTTAGATAGGTTACCCTCTGACACACGCTGCAGAGTGGGTGAGCGCTGTATTGATCTGGAACATCTCATCTCAACATTAGATTACTCAGAGAGAGAGCGAGCGACAGGAGTGGAAAGTAGATGAGGTAGATCTGTTGACCAATCAGCTTCTTTCTACCCTATAATTAAAATGTAGGCTCTCACCTAGCTTTCATTAACCATCTGTCTCTCTCGTTAACGTTGCAATCTCTCAGTTCTTCTTCAAACCGCGCCTCGTTAGCTGCCTTACTACCCCTCGTTAGCTGTAATTCCTCTCCTCGTTAAAGAAAGGCAGCTCTGCACAAACAGTTTCAGTCTAATAAAAAAGTTCCTCACAGGATCTGAAGGAGTGGGTGGAAAAAAAAGAAGCTCAACTCAGGGTTTTTTTTTTTTTTTTTTTTTTTTTTTCCAGAAGTCTGTGTTTCAGGAATGTTTTGCATCGAGAGAAAGGAAAGTGGAACATTTTTACACAAAAATGCGAGGACCTTCTCAAGGGGAATGTGTGCTTTATAAAGAAAGAATTTACCTTATTTACACCATATGTGCTGGATTGTGCTGGTTTGGAAAGCTGCTGTTGCAGAGAGGTGGTTATACCACATCCACATCTGTCATTTAAACCTTATTAAACATTACGTCAGCATCTGACTTGAAATTCAGAGCTGGAAATATTATGAATTTCTTCTGATGATGTCTACATTTTGGTGAAAAGAACTACAGACATGACAAGAAACTGTTGCCAGAGCAGCTGCTGGGTGTTGCATCAAAATAAAATCCAACAGTAACACTAGTAAAATGCATTCAGCTCATTGTGTAGGAGCGATACACTGTCTGTTTGTATCTGGTTTCACTTGGTAACAATCTGCAAATGCACAACACAACAAAAGAGGTTAGTTTAGGATGTTTATGTGGATGTTTAGCTTTCAATGTGTTAGTAAATATGTGTGATTTTGCAGAGATATCATATGCTTTCATAGTAATTAGATTGTTTAATGTGCAAACAAAACAAAATAACAAATCTAGGAGGGGTGATTGATCAGTTTGTGTCCTCAGGTAGAGGGAGATGAGTTAAACAGCTGGTTACCTGCAGTTCAACAGAAAGTTTGAAGTGAATAACTTTTGTGGTTTTTCTGTTTTGGGTGATTGAAAATTAAAAGTCAGCTCTGTTTGAGAAAACAGACATCAGCCTTCATGCAGTCGTTGTGAATGTGGATCTGAACTCATCCAAGACCTAATATGGCCCCTCAGACTAACTGATTAAAAAGGAGCTCAGAGCTGACTTTCAATTTTCAATGACCTGAAATAAAAAACCCAAAAACAAAGTTATTAACTTCAAACTTTCTGCAGAATCACTCAGTTAAACTGAGTGTGCAGGTGACGAAAACTGTTTAACTTGTCTCCTTCTTCCTTAGAGCACCAGCTTATCAATCATCCCTCATATACAAAGGTAGATCATCAGATAAATCCTCTGTCAGTAGTCAAAGAGTGATAGGTTTTCTCTTTAATAGACTGCATATTATTCCATTTTTGTCCTACAATCTTCTCTTTTCAACATCACTTTGAAAATATCTTTTGAATTTTCCACTCTCAAACTTTACACTGAAAGAGTATTAATTTCAATATTCTTTGAATATTTGTATCTTTAACATGCTGGGTTATTAAGGGAAATCTGCCCTACATTATATAGTTTTATTCTATATGTATAATTGGAGGATGAAGCTGTGCTGCCTCATACAGAATCCCGTTGGATTTTATCAGAAGCTCAGCTTGTTGAATAAACTCTGTGCTGTGTAGCTGTCAAACCTGCTCCTGCCTGTTCATTGCCGACAACCGTCTGTTTCATGCTGACTGGAAACCAGTGCACTCAGATCATGCTGTGGCCTGCTGAGGCTCAGCAGTGATTAAATCCACCGGACCCGATGGAAATCATTTCACCAGCACTAACTCTGTCGTGACATCATGAGTAATTAACCTTGTAAATAGAGCTTATATTGTCCTGACTGTTCTAACAAACAGCAGTGATGCTCTTGTTTACTGATATGTACAGGCAGGTGACAAATTAAAGGAAAAACCAACGTTATGTACCTCAGCAAACCAGCCTCACTGCTTCCTTATCATCCAAGTCTGTGGACTCTAGTGGAGGGATGATGTTGGTGTTGAATGTATTCCCTTGGGACACGTAGAAATATTTTGATACACACTGTCTTTATGAGTTAATCCATATTTTAGAGATATTTTTAAACTGGAGACAAAAACCCTGCTTCAACACAAAGCTGACACAACACTAGCTTTCACACTCTCGTGTTCGCTGTACGGAGACATGACTACACTAGGGATAGACATTTGAAAAACTTTGTTCATTTTCACATTATTTTCTTGACCAATAAATTAATTGTTTTGTCCATAAAACCTTAGAAAATTGTAGAAATTGTAGATAGAAATCTCACATACGTTTTCTATCATGTACAAGAAAGACATCTCACATCTGAGAGGCTGCATCTTATGTACGTTGTTACAGCTGTAGATGTGCTGTATGCACATGTATGATAAGTAGATTTTTCTGCTGTTTTCAAATGACATAACCTGAAATAAATCACAGCTGGAGTTCAACATGAAGGAGAAATGACAAAGCTCAGTTCAGTCCTCCATGTTGTGGCCAACATGAGTTTTTGTTTGAAACCAGAGCTGACAGCGTGAGGTAAAAATACTCCAGTGAATCCAGTGACTGGCCTGGTCCTGTTTCCTCTATACATTATCTGAGTATTGACGTGTCTGTTTTTGCCCTGTGGTGATGTCATGTGTCATGTGATCAGGTCAGAGGAGACGCTGCTGCAGAGACTGGAGCTGAACTGGTTTTAATGGGAGATGACATTAAACCTATCTTTACATCATCTGCATGATGATCAATACTGAGCTTAAACAGTGATATTGTGTGTGTGTCTGTGTGTGTGTGTTAGCGCTAATTAATTCTCTCCCTTCCAGCATTTAAGCATTTAAGCCCAGCCTGGGGTTTACAGTAACTCTGGATATTAAGCAAATCTCACTATGGAATGTGTGTGTGTGTGTGTGTGTGCATGCTGCACCACTGCATGAAGCCAATCCTTAAGCTAACAGTGAGCTCAGCAGTGTGTAATTTGGACAGTAGAAGTCCCTGTGAATCTGACATTTTGAAGCTTCCCTCTGAATTTTATTAAATAATCAGCTGTGTTTTACTATGTGTCTTTGCTGGTTACTCATCATATTAACATATTCATAAACACAGACTGGCACCTTTAAAGAGTGTTAGTCATATATACTTCTTTTTTTCTTACTATACATCTGAATCTTCCAAAAATGTACATTTCAGCTGAGGAAACTGACATATTTATAAATATTTATGTCACCCCAGCTCACTGCTCTCACACCAACACTGACCCAGGTCTAATTCTCAATGTGCTCACATGCAAAACCCAGTTAAAGCCCACAATTTCATTGTACTTAACTGTACAGTGACAACAAAGCCTATTCTAAAGCCTATTCTTCTAAAGGATAACTCTGGTGTTTTTGAACCCACTAAAATGCTTGTTTTTACCACTGACACGTTCTGATTGTGTCAGACAACATTATAGATAGGATTTGTATTGGAAATTCTCATATGATTCATGATAATTGTGATTTGAGTAATGGTAACTAGTAAGCATAGAATACTCAAAGGGGGAAATTGATTCCTACAGAGACAGACCTTTTTTATTAAAGAATAAGATCCTTTACGTTTAAACAGAAACATCACTATATATCATGACCAGACCCCACTGACAAGAACAGGAATTTTCCTGAGTAGAATACAGGAGCTGCTTGAATACCACTGCCTCCATCTGTTAGTTTGTTTGTGTTATTATCTGAATACTTCTTCCACTACTGAAAGTCACAAAACTCTGAAAAATTACTGTTTTTGTCAATGAAGTTTGGTAGTGATATATATAGTGATGTTTCTGGTTAATTGATTTTGTTCCTTTCAAACATTTAAAGATAAAACCATGGGAAAATAAGGCCAAGGTCCAAAAACACACTAAAGTACACCTTTAACACTAATTGTACTATGCAGATTTTTTAGCTTTTGCTTGTGTTCCTCTTTTAAGAAATCAGGTTAGTGCACAATGTCAACAGTAACCAGGTTTCTGTCAGCTGCAGCATTAAACAGATTGTCACACTGTGATCAAGCTCTGCTGGTTCATCAGCTGTTGCATTGATCCAGTATTGATCCAAACAGTAACCACCACTGACTGTTGGACCACTGACGGTGAATTTCAGCTCAACACGTCATGTCTTAATGCTTTTTCACATACAGACAGAAAAATACCTTTTATTTACCTTTTTGGTATATTAAACATTAATCCACATCATTCTTCTGCTCATCTTAACAGCTGATTGAAACTGCTGCTGGGACATTACATAAGCAAAAATAATTTATGTCTAATTTATGTCTAATTTATGTCATGGCATACTTGAATGAGACTGATCTGAATCTGAAGCCAATGAAGAGATCAGTGATGCAAAAAGCTGTGCTAATATTAGGAAAAAAAAGAAAGACTGAGTCAGTTTGGAGAGTTAAATAAGCCATCACTGTCTCTTTTTATACAGTATGCCTGGTTTAACTCAAATTATATTCATTTACCAGCAGATCACAGTCTCATCCTTCTCAAACTTTTACACAAAGCATACAACAATAAGCGTCTAACGTCACGAGTTTCACAATAAAAGTCCAAAAATGTGGACACAAATTTAAATTTCCTAAATTTGAAGGTGAAACTGAGCTGAGGTCAGTGCTTATTTCAATCTCATATAATTATGATCTAGCTGTTTTTTGTTGTCGTTTGCCTCCTCGGTGTGCAGTTGACTTTCTGAACTGTACAAACAGCAGCGACCGTCCTGCTCTGCTCATTGATCCTTCAGAGGCTTCACTCTCTGACTCTCTGCAGTTTGATGACATCGGTCTGGGCGAGGGTTTACACTACAACCAACTCAACTAAACTCATGAGTTCTTTTATTTTTCATTTTTAACTTTGTTTATTGTGCATTTTGTCTCTCATCTGAAGAAATATGAAGATAAGATTATAATTTAAGATGAAATGGCTGAAGATGAAACAAAACCTCCACCTCTCCTATCGCCTGAACGGAATGAAATTATTTAAGAGCAGCTGGATTATTCAAATTATATCAATATTTTGTTTTTTTAAAGAACCAGTGTGTAACATTTACAGGGCTCTATTGGCAGGAATAGAATATAATATACATAAGTCTGTTTTTATACTGTATGATCGCCTAAAACTAATACTTGTTGTGTTTTCATTCACTTTGAATGAGTCATTTATATCTACATTGAGAGCAGGTTCTCTTCCACGGAGTACGTCATGTTTCCACAGTAGCCCAGAATGGACAAACTTGACCAAACAGTGGCCCTTTGAGTTTTTACGTTGACACCAAAGCTTATACGGAAGATGAAGAAGATGAAAAGAGAGAGTACATGTCAGCTATTAAATCTAGCTATATAAACATTGACAGACTAGTCAATGCTGTAGTTGGCGATATTTTGTCACCTGACGACCACCACGGACTCGCTTGTAAAGGGAGGGATGAGGGGAGTATTCAGTTGGTTGCAGTCTGTGGATGCCACTAAATCTTACACACTGGTCCTTTAAACATCACTTTTATCGTCAATTCTGGTACATCCCAACATTCTTATATATTTAAGCAATATTAACCAAGAGGGTGTGCTTTAACGTCATTAGAGCACGACAGTGATGCGGTCAGGAAGTATCACTCAAGTGCTCATATTACATTAGAGCACACCCTCAAGTGTAACATTGCGATTATACAACTATTACCAACAAAGTAAAACAGCGGAGTAATATTTTTAGTGATGAGTAAGGCGTGCTGTCATGCTGATTTGAACACATTCTAAATGTCTTGTTGACCAATCAGATTGCTTGGTCAGAACTACTTGTTGTATAAATATATATATACATATGTATATATATATATATATATATATATATATATGTGTGTGTGTGTGTGTGTGTGTATGATTAGAGAGAAGTTCCTGTGTATTTAAAGACCTGACACTTAAGTTAAACTTCAAAATAAAAGACTCCTTATTTAGCCATGGCTTTACTCCTCTGTCCAGTCAAAAGTGATCCTCCGCTGATTTCATCAATTAACTACAAGTTTGTCCTTCTGCAGTGAGTGGAAAAGACACTGATAAAATGTTCTGTCACTGTGGACACACACACACACACCCACAGATGGAGGCCACGCAGACACAAACTCATGCATGAAATAATAAATGTATCAGCACACAGTCTGTTTCCCATCAGCACCATGGGGAAGAAATCTGATGTGGAAACAACTCCGCAGCAGAGGCTTATGGGAAATTCATAAGGAGGGATTGAGTGGTGTGTGTGCGTGTGTGTTCCACATCTCCAACCACACACACACACACACTGTGAGTGGTGTGTGTGTGTGAGTTAATCAATGTCATAGATGTGAAGCTCTGACCTTTTCTAGTTGAACCACCTGCTGCTGCAGGAAAAACAAGTGTGTGTCAGTGTGTTTGTCTCCCAGTGTGTGTGCGTGTGTCTGTGTGTGTTTCAGTGTGTGTACCGTCTCTCTCTCTGCAGGGTGTACGAGCTCCTGAAGAACCCCAGCAGCTCGTCCTCAATGGCGGCGTCGAAGCTCACGTTCAGCCGGTAAACTCTCATCGGCTTCAGCTCACGGTGCAGCACCACCACGTACATCTGGTTGGCTGGGAAGGGGAAGTGGCGGTGGACGCGCATGGCCCCACCCCCAGGCCGATTGGCGGGACGACCACCGGCGCCGCCCTCAGCCGTCACAGACACCCGGTCCACCTGGAGGAAGGAGATGGAGGAGTAATTAAACTGATGAGCTGTGGAATGACCCGTCCATCTGCGATCAAACATTAAGCAACAAAAACAAAGAGATTTATAAATTGGAAAAAACTGGCTTTGCAAATGGTCTATGAGGAGGCCTAAAGAATTTACACAATGTATTTTGGTGGGTAAGACTGAGTGGAAAAAAAGAAAAATAAACTTTTATTAAGATGCATGAGTACAGTCAGGCCCAAGAGCTACTTCAGTTGGACAACTTGAGACCCAACACACCCAAACTGTACAGTAATGCTGCAAACACTCACTGCTGCAGATGCTGACATGTTTAAATCTCTGCAAATACATGGAGAGACTACAGAGCTGCAGCAGATCCACCAGAGCAGCTTTAACCTTCGAAGACCCAAGAGTAGATTTTGTATGCATTTTTAATTTCTCTTAGCTTTTTGGGATCAGTGAAATCTGATTAGAATAAAAAACTAAACCATGTCTTTGAACAGGGAGTAGTTTTTGACATATGGGCATATGGAGACAATGGGTTTATTTTACTGAATAACGAAATAAAGTCATCAATGTATAAAAGTGTTTCACTTCCTAAACATGGCTGTGCAAAAACAAACAAACAACAAACAAGCAAACAATTCAACACATCTAAAAGCCTTAGGGATTGCTCAGTGTTTTGTAACTTACAGAAAGGAGTTTTTTTCTTACATTTTTCTTACTTCAGACTCCAAACTAGGAATGTATGGCTGTGAACAGCAGCACTCACTCTTTTTATCTCAATGACATGATGAATAAGCATCCAGAAAGCTGAAAAATTGAATATGAATGGTGATGTCCTGTTGTTACATCAAACAACAAATGTTATTGAGCATAAAAAAAGTTTCAACCATAAACTCTGATCAGGTTTTGTTCCCCTGATACTTTTATCTTGATCTAAGCTGTATGTGTTGACAGAGATTGCCGCCATCTTGTTTTTACACTGGTGAGTGTGTTGTGATTTTGTTAACACTAGACTGCACAAAGAGGTGTTAGCTAACAATGACAACAGGTCTAAGTTTAGCAAAATTAAGTTTACGGTGCAGCAAACTCTGAAAACTGTAATGCCCCCATATGAGGACTCAGGGTCTCAGGAGGTTAAGTGGCAACTGCAAAGCTTTACTCTGCAAAACATCTTTTGCTCTGGCAGCTTTTTCTTTTCCTGATCCCTTAAAACGTATCACAAACTTCACCACTTTTAAGAGAGAGCTACAACATCCTGGTTGATTCAGCAACAAACCTGTGCTCATGATTGATTTTCTGTAGCTATGTCACAACTAAATGTGTGTTTTATCATGTCTTGTTGGCCTCCCTTTATCTCACTTTTACCTCAGTTTCTCATTTTCACAAATGCCCATCTAGGTGGTGCAAATTAGAATCTGACATCTATCAAATAAACAAATAAATCTGTCAGAAGCTCCACCTCCACCCCAGCATCCACCTCTAGACTGTGAGTTTACTTTATGTTTCTCTGAGCAGTAATTGATCATTGTCACTCCCCAATATTTAACATGCTTCCCAGGGGAGTGACGAGCTTAGAGCCCCGTGGCAGAATATCAATAAATATATTCTGAATTGCCTCCATGTGAAATGTGCAACTAATTTAGCTTATTGATCCCCTCTGGATACACTTAGTGGTCAAACTGCAGCGGTAATCAAAACATTGCTCTTAGTGTCTCAGCAGGGGTGGAGGGTCCAGCTCCAGTGAACAGCGCCCTCTGCTGTTTCATGACACTCAGCGCCAGTCACATGACGAACACATCGCTCTCAAAACTTTAAAACATTTGAAGCCATTTCAGAGCTTTTACAGTCTCTCAGATAAAAACCGTCACTAAGCAACACCTGATTCCCTGCCAGCTGTTGTTTCGGGATGCTGGATCTGTCGCCATGGTGATGTGACAGGGACCACCTGTACAACAAATGGCGTACAGAAGGGTTGGAGGGTTGCTGGAAAAGGTGTATCTGACAGGTTTAAGAAAGAAAGGAAACTCTGCAGACTGTTTGTTCATTGTCCAGCTCACCTGAGACTGCCAGTGACCGAGGTGAATTAACTTTGAATGAAGGAGAGAGAGAGAGAGAGAGCTTCACTCATTAAAGCCTCACCCATTCTCCCGATTGGACCTCAGCTCAGCATGAAGATTGGTGGAGATTTGATGAAATGTCACTGCACTAAAGTATAAAAAAAAATCATCAAGGTGAAAGTAATCTCACCACAACAGGTGCAACAGAAAGCGAGGGAGACGTCAGTCAAGTTCGGTCTGCAAACGCCCACGCAGCTCCGAGAAGGGGTCTAATGAGGTGAAGTAAGAGAAAACACCTGTGTGGGTGTACCACCTGGCGCATAGTCAAAAATAATATTCTGCAGCTGTATGGCTTGTGTTCAGCTGTTTGTTAGGGTGAGGTGATGCAAAAAAGCAACACAAATCCTCAGTTTGTTTGGAGCGTTTGGGAGGGAAAGTAGCTTCGTGTTTAATCTATTTCCACTCTTTGGGCTCAGTTGAAACAGCATTTTTCAAAAAAGGTTTGGACCCAATTCTGTTCATGTCGGTTGTTCTGTTGGTTCTCTTGTTAAGGCGAAGTGCAGCCAAGGAGAGAGTTCAGCTTCAATATTTGACATGCAAAATTTGTACTGCTGACCAGCTACAAACCATCCTGACACTGCTGACTTTTGAGGGAATGGGAAGCCAAAAGCAGAGGAAGCTGTGATATTACATTACATCATTCAATTTTATATAACCCTGTTCTCAGTGAGAATAAACTGCTTCATCAAACAGATTTTGCAGTCAGCTGTGAGACAGGAGTGGATGGGCACAAGCACATTTGCTTAAATTAACTATTAAATTACTGTCCAGAGAGCAGCCAGGAGTGAAGAATATTCAAGGATAAAAGATTGATAGAGACAAAAATCTTAGGAATTGGTGCAGAATTGAGCAAGAACAGTATACCTGGCCAAGCAAATTATCCAATAATCCAATTGGCAATTGTCCACGTTAAAGTACATCTGATATCTATCAGAGAGTAAGATCCTTTTTGTTTAACGAGACTCCATTTACAAAAACAGGAATTTTACTGAGCAGAACACAGGAGCTGGAGGAATACCACTGCCTCCATCTGTTAGTCTGTTTGTGTGTGACTATCAGTGGTGCAAGAAGTATTCAGATGCTTTACATCAGTAAAAGTACCACACAATAACACAAAATCCGAGGCAGTGGTTTTCCAGCAGCTCCTGTGTTCTGCTTGGTAAAATTACTGATTTTGTCAGTTGAGTCTGGTAGTGATATATAGTGATGTTTCTGGTTAAAACAAGAAGGATTTTACTTAATAAAAAGGTCTATTTCTGTAGGAATCCTATCCATAATACTGTCAGACACATTTGTTTAGCTTGTAGCAGCTGTTTGCAGTGGTCAGGTTCACTGCTCATGATCAATACTGCACCGATTCCAAAGATTTTTGTCCCAGTCATTTACACCCAAAAACATGGGAAAATAAGACCCTGGTTCAAAAATATCTGAGTTATCCTTTAAACTTACAACACTTTGAAACAACCAGAGAAATCTGCACCAGCTGCTAAACTGGAAACACTAAAATCATCAAAATCTTAGGGAAGAGGAAACAGCGACAATGACTGGGTTGAGGAAAATTGTTGGAAATATCCTCTGAAGTGAAGCAGTGCATGATGGGAACACACCTGACAGCAGTGGGAACCGTTAGGAACCTTTGGGTCTCTGCGTTGTCACACATCAGCACTCCTCAGCCAATCAAACACTGAGTGTGTGTATTTGTGCGAGTGTGTGTTTATTCTTTGATGAATGAAGTGATCGATATGAACGGAGAGCCTGCTGACACAGAGAGGAAACGCTGGGGATTAAAAGGATATTTTTCAGGGGTTTTTTCTGGTGAGTCAGCGAATGCAGCGCCACGCTTCGTGATGCCTTCAAATGTTCCGCTCAACCAAAAAAATGCCTTTTTAATTGTCTTTGTTTGTTTGTGAGTTGGTTTGATTTTCTCAGCTGAACCGGTCACTGTCAAATATTGGAACAACTCCAACGCAACTTTGCAGTTAATTAATGTTGTTTTTGATCAAATCTCTCCGGTCACTTCAGCCTCAAGAGCCACTCCACAAGTTCATTTTCACTGAAACTTCAGCTGAAACCAGTCGTTGAGTAAAGTGAAGAAAAATGGCCTGATAACTGAGTCTGTGTTTGTCGTATTTTGTCAGGATTTGCGAGGATTTATTAGGAAAAAAAAAAAAGCACATGTAAAACCACCACAACGATATATTAAGCACTTCTCTACTTTGCTTTTGCCAAACACTGAATGTCTTTTGTACTCGTGACATTTCTTTGACTCTGAGAATAAAGCACTCCTTGCAGGAATATTTTTCCCTCCTATTCCTACCAGCTGCTTCTATTTTTACCCACTTATTTTTTTTTGCTTTTTGGCCTTTTAACATCCTGACAATTTTTTGTTTCATGATGCATATAAGGATAAGTTTGGAGGCCTGTCTGCCGCCACCCCAACAACACCTCTTAATTCGCAGGGTGCTCACGCTCAAACACAAAAAAGGGGCTGCAGGGTTTTTAATTGGCCTCAGCCCAAATTAGACAGATTTATCCCTGTCTCACATTAGCCGAGATGACCGGCCTGAAAAATCACGTTGCTCAGGCGTTTCTCTGAGGCTTTCTCTCACCGTGCGCCTGTCTCGGAAAAATTGGGCTGAAACAGCAACTTTGACTGTTAATTAGCCTCGTTAAGGAAATCTCTGAGGCCAAATCTGGAAATAAACATTCTTTGTTAGAGAGCGGCGGCTTGTTTTCCAGCACAGAGAGCATACCTCCAGAGCTTTGTTTGGAAAGTTACCAGCGGTACACATCCACAGGCAGTGATGCACCTGTACCTGCTGCTTCTGGAGATCTGATTGGACGACAGAGGTGAGAGGGCGGGGTTTAGAGCATGTATGGAGAGTCATGCTTGAAACTATTTGAGCAACAACTCATCACCAACAGATTTCTCTACAGGCAATATGTACACCAACACTCTACCTACACAATAAGGTACTGCCAACATCTCTTTTTCCCTTTACAGACAGATTTAACAGCCGTTTTTCCTGTGTTTACCTTTTGTCTGACTCGGAGACAAGAGCTAGATTGATTCATTTAAAAATCATGTTTATCTGGAGAGCTCTGCAGTCTTGTGCAGTTTTTGTGCAAAGCTAACATGACCCATGCTAACATGCTAACAGCCACATTAATGGGAAATACGTTGAAATATCTGGTCATTTTCAGTGAGTAGTGTTTGTTATGTATCCCAGACTTCGAGATGTGAAAATGTGAGAGTGTAAAAAAAGACAAGAGAGAAAAGTGACAGAAAGAGAGAAAAATATACAAAGAAAATATACAGAGAAGTTGCATCACTTTCTGAAACTAACTGGATCTTTTGCAAAGACTCACATTTTTTCCTCTAACTCTGTCTCTTTCAACTGCTGATGAGTTTTAACATGCTCACCAGACTTAATACATACCTCAACAAGACTGGGCTGGATCTCTATTGAATTTACTCTGGATATTCATGTATTTCCATGGATCATTCCTTGTAGCACCACCCTCAATACATTTGTACACAAGAAATATGGAGATATCCACTAAATGTATTGAGCACTGATCAATGCTTTGGATTTTGAGGGATCAAACTATCATTTATAACACTGAAATTTCAACCAGAACTCCACGATCAGGAGATTTTCTCACTAAGGCAAAATAGGTTTATGCAGCATTTTCATTTAAGCTCAACTTCGATGACCTTTGACACAATTGATGCTGTTGTTTTGACTTGACAGCGATGAAAGGGAATCTACACAGAAACCAGCAGAGCCTCACCATCCAGTTTTACACAACTCCACTCTGCTGACTGACAAACTGCACCAATGGAGGCTTCTTCCTCTAATCCATTTTAACTCATAAAACTAGTGGCCACAGAAACAGAAGCTGCTGCATGACCTGCAGTAAGAAGTCACAACGTCACCAAACTCTGAGCGCAGACTATTCTACAAAGTCTGGGTATATTTTGTGTTTTGTGTCAGGTCATGATGGACTTTTTTTCTCTTGGTGTTTGACAAACTCACACGTGTGAGTGTACACATGTTCTTTACCAAATTTCTGACACAAACTTTCCATCCAGGCCACCATACCTCAAGGCGATCTGCATGCAGCACGATGAACCTGGTTGCGTTGATGCACTCCAGCTCGATGCTGACCTCTCCGGAGAAGGTGAAGTTGTCCATGTAGACGGCGAGCCTCAGATCGTAGTGCCGTGGCCTCACTGTGCCTGGCAACCGCGAGTTTCTCCATGGCTGGACCGCCTCCTCGTCGGCCCTCTCCCCCGTCCTCTCCCCTCTGCTCCCATTCAACTTCGCTGACCCTCCCGAACCCCGGGAGCCAGACTCCCCTGTCACTCCATCACGATCCTGGCCTGCGCACTCCTCGAAGCGAACGCTGAGCACCACGGCCACCGCTGTGACGATGATGAGGGTGAGGATGGACAGGGCGAAGCCCAGCACCAGCCGCTTGTGCACCGTGATGTGGCGCTCTGTGGTTCGAGGCCGGACCACCACTGACTCGGCCCACTGGTCAGAGAGGCCACGGCCATTCCTCATGGCGCCTGGGCTGCTGTCGTTTAGTCCCATTTAGCTGAAAGTGTCACTTTAACAATGGAGAAACGTCCTCGAGGTTCAAACTCAGAAACTGGTTCTGATTCAAAACAACATTCATTTATGCTCAGGTCTGACTCCAGCTCGGTTGAGTTCGTTCAAAAGATCCCAGCTCTCAGTCTGTCAAACCTCCAGTTATGAGCTGCTGAAACTCCAGCAGTTATATTTCTGAACACCTGAACTCTGACCTCGCTGCTGCTGCTGCCGCCGCTGCTGGACTGTTATGAACGTCCTTCAGCTCTGACTCGAGGCGGAAAATCAACACCATGGCACATCTTACATTTCAGGCAACAAAACTGACAAACCAGAGAGGATGAGATGCTCGTGTGCGTTTTGGTTTTGCGGCGGGGAGAAAAAAATCAATGCAGCATGGCTTGATTTCAAGTGTAGAGGAGGCTGAGAGGGAGGAGGAGGGGAAGAAGGAGGAGGAGGAGGAGGAGGTATGCTGTTGAGGATGTGGCTATACAGTGAGCGTACCATCCATAAACCTTCACAGGAAATCAGCTGGGTGAGCTAAAACTCTAAACCGGCACAGATAGGAGCTGAAGTCAACAGTTTAGCCGGGGTCTCCTCACAGATTAGGAATTAAAATCACTTTAGGATGATGGAAATCCACATTTTGAGCTTCAGAAACGATCAGGTGAAACAGGCATCTTAAACTAAAGCTTAAACTAACACGGTGGGAGTTGAAGCAGCAGGTTTCTGTCCCCAGGTGGTTATATTTCTTCTCAGTTTATAGCTCCTCCAGACCTGAAGTAAAGCATAAATAAACTCCTGTTGGACTATTATGGGATTATTATTATGATACAGTGGGAAATGAAAACATCTTACAGGACATTAAGGTCAGTATTAGGAGCCACAGATGCACCGAGAGTATCTCAGTTAATATTATTTCAGCTTCACGACTTCTTTTTTACACATAAAACCAGGTCAATTAGGTTTTTTGTAAAATATTTTTGGTACAATAAAGATTTAAATTTGTACTTTTTTTTGGTCAAGAAAAGAACAAAAAGTTTTGTCTCAGTTTGTTGGAGTAGAGTTAGGTCAGTTATTCCCACATATTTCTGCTTAAATCACATTTTTTTAGACATGAAAATCAGATTTTTCCGCCGCTCTCAGTTGACACAAAGATGGTGTTTTAATAAAGGTAATAACTCTCAGGCTCCTGAGGTTGGTGGGGGGGTTAAGTGGGTAATTTACGGTCAGCATGTGGGTTTATTTCACCGCGGAGGAGATAATTCACTCGTGTGAATACCCGGGTCTAAACGATCCCTGCTCTACAGCTCACGAGGCTGATGGATGAAAAAAAATGGATTTAAAGTGATTGATAACCCGGATTATAGCCGATTGATTCCAGTCGGAGTGGAGAGCACATAAACCGGGAGAAACGATGGAAAAGGCGACATTTTCTTCTTCTGTTTTATCCGTTAAAACCCCAACAGTCAATCCGTCCCGTTAATAAGCTTAGTCTGGTATTAATGATGAAGGTTATCCGATCATTAACGGTCTGTGAGAAGGACTAATTCAGCCGGTAAAGATCCACGTTAAGTACTCCTCCGGTGCTCTGGTAACTTCTCTTCTCTCGCCCCCTGATGGGAATCGGTGAGCCCCGGGTCCGGTTCCCAGCGGCGGTCAGTCCCTCGGGTTCAGGGAAACCTTCCCCGGTGGCGGTGATCCTGTAACAGCGAGACTTTTCCTCTCCTCCTGCCTCAGGAGAGCCTGTCCCGTTAAACCCGTTATTTCCGCCGGTAAACTCTGCACCTGCGTTTTTTCTTCCTCTTCTGCTTCTTCTTCTTCTTCTTTAGTACCGGGGGAGGTTACCGTGAAGCAAACCGTCAAGTCCACCCGGGACCGTCCGGTGATCCGTCACACTGACGTTAGAAATCCCGTGAAACACCTCAGATGTCAGTTTAAACACAAAGAAAGCCGTTATTAACCACCGGGAATCCGTTACAGCAAACATCTGAGATCATTTCAAACCGCCGGAGATCAGTTTCGATGCAAAGTGATCAATTCAAACACCGGGAATCCGTTAAAGAAAAGCAGGGGATCCCTTTGTATAACGTCAGAGATCCGTTAATAAAGACACCGGAGATCAGTTTCTGTACCGGGGACCGGTCAGAAAGCGCCGTCAGTGATCCGTTAAATACACAATAAATCCCTTCAAAACCAGAGGATCCGTTTCCATGGAGTCCAAAGTAGACATCAACCGTGTCAGGCGGATTATCCCGGGTTAACGCCGGGCACGAGCCCCCCTTCGGTGCTCCGTTATTAAACCGGATCCTCCTTAACTTTTTCAGCCCACTGGAGAGCTGCTGCTCCTCTGATGATGGTGATGATGATGGTGGTGGTGGTGATGACGGTGATGAAGATGATGATGAAGCTCTCCCGTCAGCATCCCTCCATCCCCTCCGAGGAGAGGGAGGATGAGGATGGTGGTGATGGTGGAGGAGGGTGAGGAAGAGTCTTGTGCCGCCCGTTCAGCAGTCAGTCCGCTCGCGGTGCGCTTTTGCGTTTGAGCACGAGCTGCTGCTGCCGCTGCTGCTGCTGCTCCGACCGAGAGGCACGCGCTGACTGAGAGAGAGCGAGAGAGAGAGAGAGAGAGAGAGAGAGAGAGAGGGAGAGAGCTGAGTGAAAGCTACACCCACCAACTCTATTCTAGCCTATTCTGTTCTATTGTCTCTATATATAATAGGCTATGTGTCGTAAAATAAAGAAAAAAATTAATGATGAAAGACAAGTGAGCCTTTATCTCTCTCTCTCTCTCTCACACACACACACACACAGACACACACACACACACTCCGATGTGTCTCCAGCAGAGATACAAACTCACCCAGTGGAGGAGGCCGGGGCTGGTTGATGTGTTTCTTTTGTAGATTTCTCTGAATGAATGTGCCTGCTGAGATTTCTTTTCTCATTCCACTGGCTCTTCTCTCAGCTGCTGCAGTCCTGTTGTTACAGTTTTTATTTGATATATTTATCACAACATGCTATGTTGGATCTTTACTGTGTTGTAGAGTAGAGAAAATGATGCACTCAGGCTACGACTACAATGTTTTAGTTTGAAAAACTCAGTGGCTTCATTTTAGTCTGGACCAGTGACTGTAAATAAAGATGGATACGCCTCTTCACTTCCTTCCACTGTAGAAAAATGATGCCAAAATATCCCAGATATGAATGCTGCCATCTTTGTGCTGGTGATGCCATAGAGTGGTGCGGGGATGACATATTTATAGGCCAACCCTGAGGTTAGCATCACCCTGTTTCTCTCAACAAAAAGCCAATGGGATTTTCTTATTGGGTTTTGGATTACTGCAGAAAATAAACTCTGTGACCAACTAAAGTTTATGATACTTAAACATTTAGTTCATCAGATAATCACCAGATTGATTTAATTCTGTTATTACCAATCCTCCTTCATGAAGGTTATAATGTCCAGTTTTTGTTGAAACTGATTCAGCTGTTACGATCATGTAGCCCAACCCTACTGATATAAATGGGGTGGACAAAATAATAGAGAGACCTGTCTGTACAACACAGTAAAGTATATTACTGCTTGTAACAGAGATTCGTGTTGGTTTTTCTGTGGTGTGTAATTAGTCTCAAAACATGTGCATATAAAAACCAGGTGCGAGCATGCGACACAAGCGCACAGAACAGCATGCATGAGGATTTCTGCTCCATGTGCACAGATAAGAGATGACAACAGGACCTAGATGTGTCATGCAAAGTTCTTTTGGGCACTCACAAAGTTGCAGCGTAAACAGTATAACAGAAAAAGGAACCTTGGTTTGGACTTTCAGGTGTGAAAACGCCTTGAAGAACTTGGATACACAACAAAGGCGCCACTTCTACTGCTAATACAGACATTTACTTTGCACACGCAGCTCTACAGTTTCAGTCCACTGCTGATGCTGAATGACAACTTGTGATCCAATCAGAGTGAGAGGCAGAAGCTGACATGTGACACACTGAGTGTATGTGTTTGGTGCAGAAGAAAAATATTGACAGATTTGAGCAGCCAAACACACACACACACACACACACACACACACACGACTGCTCTCATGCTAGTGAAAGACATCCATAGATTACAGAGTGTGGAGCAATGAAAGGTGAGTCTATAATCTGTGGATGTCATTCACCAACATGAGAGCAGTGAACACTGTGTGTCTGTGTGTGTGTTTGTGTCAACAACTAAATCCTGTGACGCTGGCATCAAAGAGGATGCTGGGAAATGTTTGTGTCATGAGGAAAAAAATTCAGAAAAAGAGAAAATATTTCAGTAACTCCTCCAGGAAATTTCTTTAAATTTGGCACAAACATTCACTTGGACTTGGGGATGAAGAGGTTACAATGTGGTACCTAGAGGTCAAAGGTCAAGGCTGCGGTGCCCTCACAAAACACATTTTTGGCCATAAGTTTTGAATTCATTTGTTAATTTTGACAAAATTTCATACAAATGTCTAACAGGATAAAATGAAGTGAGTGATAACAGTTGCTATCCCAAAGCTCAAAGCTCAACTTCACTGTGACATATTCAATGCCATACCTCAGGAACAGAGGGGGAGGTGGTGAGTATATTTCCTGCACCTTGACTTTGGAGGCGAGGCAGTAACTCCACTGTTGACATGAGTTTCCACAGTTTGACCTGTTTTAATGACTTTTACTGCAGCGGTTTAATGGCTCCTGACTGGAGAATTCATTTGTTTATCTAAGTGAACCAACTCATAATATTCACAAGCACCAGTGGATGGAAACATACATTCATTTACATTTTCTATACTTTTAGTAATCCTCTGGAAATTCAGTTTAAACCTGCAGTACAGTACATTTGTATAGACACATGACTTTTTTGTACCAGACTCTATAATAAAGCTCCACAAACACAGTGTCCACGACACTGTGTTCTGCAGTGATACTTGTATGAGTGACTCAGTCTCCTCAGTAAATCCAGCTGTTCTTTCCATGGCTGAACAGAGCTACTTACTCACTCTCTGTTGTTCCTGCTCACCTGGCAAGAGAAGCCAAATCCTTCAGGAGCTGGACTCATTCACTTGCTCACTAAAATACTGTTTGGGTTTAACTTGAGAAGTTCAAACATCTGATAATGATCAATGCACTGATGTTCCAGGGGCGCCCCGATAGCCGAATGGGTTTTTTGTCTCTCTCTCACTGTCCTGTCAGTAAAGGCAAAAAAGCCAGAAAAAATACTTTTTAAAAAATGTACTGATTCTAAAACATTTAGAGGAAGATTTAAAAGGTAAGTATTCAGATCATTTACCAGTGTTTTCCATAAGTGCCAGCTGTCGACTGGATGGTTGGACATTAAAACATTTTCAGCTGACTACTGTCTAACTATTTCAAGTCACTTTTTCTAACGTTATAACTCTAATCTTAAACCAGATGAAGGATTTCTGTCATTGGACATCTGGATCTTAAGCAATCAGAGAAACAAGCTGAATAAAAAGCCGCTCTTGACGTCCTGTGTCCGCCCGAGAGCGTCACAGAGAAACAGAGATTTTTTAACATGAAACTGTTTTATTCAGTATTTTTACAGAATTGAATTACTCAATACATTTGTTGTGGTGAAAAGCAGACTTATGTGGATAGTTCAGCTCCTGGTAAAGACCTCCTGAATGATTGATATTAGAGGAATCCTAACCTAAAAACAAGCTAGGCATCTAGAAACAAACTGAGCTAATGTTAACAGAAGCTCAGCAAACAGCCCGCAGCCTCTCACTGACATCCTGTGTCTGCTGAAGAGCGCTGGAAAAACACTGATTTTGAATGTGAAACTACTTTATGCAGAGTTTTTCCCAGTGAAAACAATAACTCCCAGGATATTCATGATGCCCCCTACCACCGCCACCTCTAAAAACTAAACCGACTCAACCTAACTGAGAGTCAGCAGCTTAAACTGCTGGAATCAGGTCCAGCAAGTTCAAGAGTAATGCTGAACTGTAGATCAGTTAAAAAGACTCTGAAGTCATTAAAAACCAATGTTCATCTCAATATCAATATGGCCGTGTTTCAGTTTAGAGAGTGGGACTACACAGACTGAGCTCCGGTCAACAGATTTTGTTTTCTGTACATGAAAACTACTGAAACACTCGGAGTCAGAGCCCCAGAGAATTAATTACCACTCATGGCTGCAGAGCACGCTGCTGCTCAGCAAAGTCACATTTTGCCGCTCTAACTTTCAAAACTATTAAAAATAAATTAGAATTAATGAAACAATTAAAAGGAAAAGAAGTGAGTCCTCACATTTTAGAAGCTGGAACCATGAAGTGCTTGGTATTTTTACATGAAAATGATTTAAACGATGATAGGCAGTTTCCCATTAATCAACTGTTGGGTAGTAGTAGTTTTAAAGTAACTAGTAACTAATACCACTAAATAAATCTAGTAAAGTAAAATTCTAGATGTACAAGTATAAAGTGACGTGAAAAGAAAATAATATAATAATATAGTAAAGTACAAGTACCTCAAATATGCACTTAGGTTCAGTACTTAAGTAACTGTACTTATATTCCACCACTGATAAAAGCCTAAAAAATGCTGTATAGAAATACAACCAAGGTGATCTTCTATGATGATTAAATGACACTAACCTGTGTTAACATTAAGTGGACCAGTGAAGCATGTATTCTGTGTGTGAGACATGAAACCACGTCTGGCCACGTGCTGAAGGTCAGGTATTCCCCCACCGTTACTAAGGTGACACTGACAGACGTCCACCTCATCAACATTCACGCTGCCAGCTGTTTGATTGGCTATTGACACAGCCTGCCAAGCATTTGACTGGCTATCACATGAGCCATTAATTTTACAACAATTGGTGTGTTCCTGACCAGCTGTCTCAGGATGTACGTGTGTGTTGGAGTGTGTGCTTTCAACAGGAAGTGTCTGCTTTTAAATTACATGTTACCTGACATACATAGAGATGGTAAAAGCTTATATGTGTGTGTGCTGTGTCAGGTTTTTGTCAGGCTCAGTGAAGCTAACTGCTGATTTTTGTCTCTTTTTGTGTCAAATGCTTCAGTGGTCACTACTTTGCCTGGGAGCTAACAAAGTAAATGTGGTGCAGTGGTGAGCCAGGTATTTTAGCCTTTAGCAGGTTAGGATAAATGTCTGTGGAGGAGAAGATTAGTATTTTAGTTTCTAGGATCCCTTCTCTGCACAGTTTGTCCTTTGCCTCTAAGTTTACAGGTACAAAGAGGAATCAAATGCTGCTGGACACAAAGTCTGGCACATTGTTGAAGGGAGCTGTAAGTTGCTTATTTACACAATGTCTGCTGACTTGTGTGTGAATTTTGACAATGA
The DNA here is from genome assembly GCF_001640805.2 of Lates calcarifer. Taxonomy (NCBI): domain Eukaryota; kingdom Metazoa; phylum Chordata; class Actinopteri; family Centropomidae; genus Lates; species Lates calcarifer. Next base: position 13,094,040 of record NC_066850.1, read on the forward strand.
CGAGCAGCAGTGAGTTGGGGAGGCAAATAGTTATACTGTATGTTTAAGTTTGCACCAAAACAGTAATTTTTCTGAGCAGAACACAGGAACACAGCTTCACCACTGAAAGTCACACAATAACACTAACTGGAGGCGGTGGTATTTCAGCAGCTCCTGTGTTCTGCTCTGTAAAATTTCTGGCATATCTTTGCAATTGGTTTGAGTCTCTGTTGCTGTTGCTGGGTCTGATCGATCTACAGCTGGATGAACCCTTTTGGTTTCAGTGACTCCATAACCTTACCTCTAGCATCACCACCAGGACAAACCCCCAAGAATTACAAAATCATCAGCTAATCTAACTCCTTCATAATGTAGCCTTTAATGCAGGGCTTTAGAATATTTTTTGACTTCTATCAGACACAGTCAACACACATACACACACACACACAGTCTCTCTGACATTGCACGGCCAATTAGAGTCCTGTTTCAGCCAACTGGATCAAGGTGGTAGACAGTGGGGAGAGAGGAAGAGTGAGTGAGAGAGAGAGAGAAAGAGAGAGAGAGAGAGAGAGAGAGAGATCTAAGTGGGCGGCACACTCTTCTGCCTCAGGGTAGATTGGTGTCAAGTGCAGAGAACACACACAGTGGGCAGAAAATGTAATGAATGTGTATCACTTGTTAAGAAGAAAGACCATGTGTTTGAGTGTGTGTGTGTGTGTGTGTGTGTGTGTGTGGTCTCTGCACTTGACACAAATCTAGCATCAGCAGCAGAAGAAGAAGCAGCAGCAGCAGCAGCAGCTGCAGAGACATATAAAAGAGATGGGAGTGTGTCAGAGGGAGAACAGACTTAAAGCTGAACACACACAGATCCAAACATCAATATTTCAAATTCCTTGAAAACACAAATCCATCTATGATTCATAGTTACACTACATAAAAGAGACAGAGATGCAGATATAGACTCAGTCTACTGTGGTCAGTATACAGACAACAAACAAGCGGTTCACTGTTTCTGTGCTGAGCTGAATCATTCAGAGTGTGTGTGTGTGTTTGATGTAAACAGAGTCTGATGAATGCTGTGGTGTAGTGGGATGTGGAGTAGCTAGGGTTTCATAGCCAGACTTTTTGACTGTCAGCATGCTGCTCAGTCTGTCTCAGCTGTTGACTGTCAGTGTGTCTGTCATGCCACCATCGCCCAGCCACAGCAGCCTCAACATTAAAACTGTCTTGATTTGATGGATTTGCCAAATGTAGTGGTGTGAGAATTTCAGGCCTCAGGGCACAGCTGTTTGAGGGCAAGTTCAAGTCATGGGTTTGGAGTCTTACTCTGAAGGATAACTCTGGTATTTTTCTCATGTTTATGAGTGTAAATGATTGATAGAGATAAAGGTCTTTGCAATCAGTGCAGTATTGATCAAGAACAGTGTACATGAAACCCCTAAACAGCTACTGGAATGTAGTCCAACTGGGCAATCTGACCGTCAAAGTACGTCTGCTAAAGTACTTGTTTTTACTACTGACAGTCTCAGATTGTTATTGTAAGTGTCTGACAACATCATGGATATGAATATTATGTGTGGTACATTTACTGATGTAAAGGGTCTGAATACTTCTTCCACCACACAACAACACAAACAAACAGATCAAGGCAGCAGCATTCCAGCAGCTCATGTGTTCTGCTTGGTAAAATTGGATTTTGTCAATGAAGTCTGGTAGTGATATATAGTGATCTGTAGTATCTGGTTAAACAAAAGTGATCTTACTCTTTAATAAAAAGGTCTGTCTGTCTTTCTGTACTTTGGACTCTTGGACGTAAATATATTCAATGGCTACTGCTGAAAAAAAAAAATGTCTCTAACTTCAAGGACAACTTCTAAGTAGCAAGTCCAGTTTGGCTGTCTGAGTATTGGCAGATGTATGAATCATATTGGTTTAAGTCTGGTTTTCCAACTTTTCTTGCCATCACCTTGAGTGCTGAGGTCAATCTGACCAACTCTACTCTGCTGCTCTGGATGAAGGCCTGAAGTTTGCCACAACAGCAGTGAGCACATCGGACACTAACCCCTCACTCACCTACAGCTCTGTGATAAAGACATGGTGGACTATCTGAATAAAGTCTCCCTCCTCACCGTTTTAAGCAGCCCTTGTGCGGTGGCAGGTTGTCCTCAAAGCCCCCCGCCGCTGCCCATCCTCCTCTAGATTGATGACAGGCAGTTGGTGTCACTCAGCATTTCAAGACAAGAAAGCAGAGGCTGGTTCTGCAGACACCAGGTGAATGGCAGGTATTAATCCTGAGAAGAGTAACAGCAGCTTAAAGTCAGGACCTTTTCTTTTCTTCTCAGCTGTTTTATCTTTTATTTATTTACTTTATTTTATGATTGTTTGTCTCTTTTTTTGTCTTTCCTCTCCTCTCTTTTATGATCTCAAATCAGAGTGTGTGTGTGTGTATGTGAGAGAGAGAGAAAAAGAGACACAGCTCACTGTACAAATGTAAAACAGATTGCATCTCTCCTCTGTTTGATAGGTGTATCTGTCGGTCCATGCATTTATTTCCTCATTTATCGTCACAGCAGTGAGCACACAAGTGTGTGCTAAACATGCAGTAAAGCGTGCATGTGTGTGTTTGTCATGCGGCTCTCTACACCCATTTATTTTTCTAATTTGTCAGGTGTGTGTGTGTGTGTGTGTCGTAATCTCCCACCATACTGGAGTTGTCAGACTGGTTTACAACAGTTAGAGTGCGTGTGTGTGTGTGTCGCTCTGTGTGACACTGATTAAAAGTGAGAGGTTTTTGATTGCCTCGACCCTCCGTGGAATTATTAGCATAGTGCGCTCACACACGTACACACACAGGAGTAATTGAGCATTTCTCTTCTACATTACATGTAACAGGATCCAATCCAGAAGCTCAATGCTGCGCTAACAAACTAACACTTCACTGTTTACTCGCCGTATTTAAATGTATGCAGATGAGGAGAAGTAATAGATGAATGAGCTTGTTTGTGTTTGGAGGACAGTCTCGAGCTCTCTGTCGTCTCCCACTAAAACCTGCTTCAAACTGGGTCTTTATAAAGGCACCAAGTTGTAAGTCCAGCACCTAACATGGGGAAAAGATGAGTTTTTGTTTCCTCATTTCATCAGATAAATGTGTGAGTGGCCACAAAAGACAAGTAAAGTGGGTTCAGAGAGTTTTACCTTCCATGTCACCGCTGAATACAGGAACCTCGTCCATGAAAAGCACCATGAAGCGAGTTGGCCAGTCATCCACACCCTCGTCTGACTGAACCTGTCAGCCGTCTCCGTATCAGTGCTGTGGTCTGATGGAAGATGGAAGAATATTTACACACAGACAGAAAAAGGCTGAGCTTTTATCCAGCAGCTGTCTAACAGAACTGAATAACACATTGCACCTTTTATACAGCACTTTTTCAGGATTAGTTTTTGCAGGAAAGGGACCATTTCCTCATTACAATACTTAGAACAACATACATGCACACTTCACATTTATTTGCAAATAGTAACATTCAAGTTTCTACATGGTGTGTTAGAGACCATCTCAGGTACTAGATTGTGCAAGATAAATCACCTGTTTAAATATTAAAATTAGCATCTTTAGTTATAAATGAGTCTGAAACTCTGCTAATCTGCCTCATCAGGATTGTGTATGTGATTACACTGGCTGAAAAACTGGTTTTCAAGGCCTTTAGAAACACAGCCATCTCCAAGACAGACATCTCACTTCATTCAGAGTTGTGTTTAGCCTAGCATGGCACCTAGCATAGCACAAAGACTGGAAGTGGGGGAAACTGCTAACATACCAAAAAATACAACTTTGAACAGCTTGTTTTCATGTTTTATGCTTTCATATTGAACAGGTGTAAAATTTGAAATGTAAAAAAACCCCAGTAGTTTGTGATTTCAAGAGTAATTAGCTTTGAGAGATTTCTTGAACTAGTGTTTAGCAGCTAGCAACTGCAGGAAAACTGCCAGGTTAATCAATCAATCTATCTTTAGTCTGCAGCAGTTTTTAGCAGCAGTTAGCATGAACTAGCGGTGGAAAAAGCAGTTACAGAAAAGTCTTCTAATAGCTGTAGCTTTCCAACGTATCAGTGGTAGCATATAGTAATAGAAGGGCAAAGTGTCAAATAATGGATGTCGTAGTACATTCAGTCAATAGACGTCTTTACCTTAGTTTAAAGGAGCTAACTAACGTATATTCTTGCTATTGCTACATAGATAATGCTAGCATTAGCAACTGTTTACTTACCATTCTAGAAGAATCACTGTTAGTGCAGCATCAAACTTTATTCCTTTATTTGATAATAGCTGTCTCCAGAGTTAAAAGTGCTGGCAATATCTTGCTTTAATTTATTAATATTACTATTTCTACTGCTAATTCTACTGAAGTTAGCATTCTAACCAGCTAGCCCCCGCATCGGCCAGTTTAGCTAATAAGCTAAATTGGGGGGTAAACTACTAGCCTTCATGAAAAGTAAAAAAATATTTATACCTTGCATGTCCAAAACTCTCTTCTTTACACGTAGAATTGTGTTTCTTGAACATGTGTAGAGGTAGAAATGGAAAAAAAAAGATGTTTCTGTGATAGCTTTGGAGTAAAGCTAGCAGTTTTCTAAGCTTAGATAAAGATGTAGCATCTTAATGCTGGACAGAGGTTACAATGGTATCAGTGGTTTTATCTGACTCTTTTGGTAAAAAGAGGATTTTCTTTAAAGATAAATTTACAATTGAGTCATGAAACCATTTTTGGAAATTGAGACTCAAACCTTCAGATGGGAATTAGCTGCTAATTTAGCCATATAGACCCATTCATCCCCAGTCTTTTCTCGTTAATTTATGCTAAGTTATGGAAACTTTCCACTGAGGAAAAAATAACAGGTGTTTATACCTGGCGTATACATATATTGTTTATGTTTCTGTATGGGAACTAGTTGGAGGAAACTAAAGCAGACAAACAGTTTGTTCATTATTCTAATTTCCTCCTAATGACTGCATGGTTGATGCGTCACCATCTGGAACACACACACACACACATACACATACACACAAGTAGGCTACACATACTGCACTCCGCTGTGATAATGCAGCTATTGAATCTAATGACAACGCACCACTTGTTGTAATGAGACTCCAGTTTGTCTCACATGAATCCAAAGCAAGGCATCATGGGTAAATTGGCTCGTTGGAAATAATTAGCTTCTTGTTGCCGTGGAAACGACTCAAGTGTTTGTGCTTACAAGAAGTATACCTCAAAAGGATAGATGCTTTGAAATGAACACGTAGTTGTGGTCAGCTGAGAGTAAATGTGATGTTTTGGTTGCCAGATAGTAAATGAAGAAACTGTCGGGTTGCCAGGTCATCAGTGAAACTCTCTCTCTGCAAATTGGGTTGTAACTCAGCATGGTGAATCATGTCAAGTGTGCGCGAGTGTATATGAGAGCGTGCACGTTGAGAGTGTGTTGATGTCGTGCTCAGACAGAGGCATTTGAAGTAAATTGCCCCCCTGGTACCCACAATGCATCTGGAGCTGGCAGGAGTGTATGAGTGGCTGTCTGTCTGTTTAAACCTCACGATGCCTCAGTGTAACACACAGCTGCTTCATTGTGACCCATTCACCCCACCCCTTCCACCGTTCCTATAGCAACCAGTGCGCGTGATGACGGGTAAAATACAGGCTGTTGGCTCCTCATAAAGGTGTGGAGGCTTTGAGTTTTTTACATCATACTAATGTTGCCATGACACCTGCCACCACTGACTCAAACCTGAAACTTTGCCAAAGTCACCTCAGATAGAAAGAGAGGTTCCTGCAGCAGGAAAAGAACCTTGTTGTCATTATTTTGTTTTCCCCTTTAACCTTTTTATCTTCATATCTCGAGAGTGTGACAAAAGTTTTGTTCAGATCATGACTTAGACAGCATCTTAACATCCCTTCAAATTCTTGTTTTTTTCACTTCTGCAACTTTAAATATCTAGTCTTTTCCCTACTTGTATTAAAAAATTGCACTGATTAGCTCAGAGATAGTGACTTGTTTTCTCAAAATTAAGATTTTAAATATCGCTTTATTATCTCAAACTTTTAAAACTTTTCTCATTACGTAATTTTCTCCAGATTTTGATCTGTTATGTTGCGATAACAACTAGATCATCACATTCATTTGTTTGATTCAAGTGTTTTGCTTTTGCTGCTCCACTTTTCCTTTTCTTGGTGTTGGTGAAATCAGCCTGGTTCAGCTCAGGTCAGCTTCTATCAGCCACGGCTGCAGCGTTTACTGCTGCTGCAGAAACACAGCACAAACTGTCATGTTGTTCACTCTGACGCTGACTGAAAGAACGAAACACTGCAAGAGGGAAACATCTGTGCGTATTTACAGAGGTCACTGCACACACTGTAGAGCAGCCTCGGCTGTATGAAGCAAAGAGAGAGGGAGATGAATACATTAATGTTGAGGGTCGTTTTTAACACAAAGGTGAAAACATAGTTATTCGGCTAAAACACACATTTACACACACACTTCTGTCTTTCCTTCAGGCAGCCAAAGTCACATTGCCTTTTTTGCTTAACCTCTATTATATCCCCTGCATGTGCACATGAGTACGCACACACATGGTCGGACGTACACGCGCTCCCTCGCTCTGAGTGCAGCGTTGAAGGCGTGGGCTGTTTCTTTAGGTTACATCTCTCTGCAGAGATGATGGATGGAGGATATAAAATCCATCTCTGCAGGCCATTTAGAAAAGAAATGAACACAGACACTGAGAGAAATGACAGATAGATAGATAGATAGATAGATAGATAGATAGATAGATAGATAGATAGATAGATAGATAGATAGATAGATAGATAAAAGTTGCCTACTGTGCAGTAAAAATAGGTTTTATTGTATGATTTATTAGAAGCTTTGTTATATACTGACCTTTGTCTAACCAGGATGTTCTTCTGAGATGTAAATCTGTTTTTGGAGTCCTGGTTGAGAATGGCAGCTCTGTGATGAAAAAGAAATTGCTTGCCATTTTTAGTCTTTAAATGTCAGGGAGTTCATATGTAAAAATCACTTAAAGACTCATTTTTACAAATGAACATTTCAGCTCTGCTGCTGCTACTGTGTCTCCATCACTGTCACAATGTGTCAAAGGCATCAGACAGCAGGGAGTCTGCAGCCGCTGATGATGATAATTTACCCACAAAACACTGACTGTAACACAACAATAATACATCTCTACCTCTGATGCGACCCGTAGGAGCGTCTCCTGAATTAGGGAACTGAACAGCTTTCTCCTGTGTTTTGTTGACCCGTCTATCCACCTCAACCTCCTCTGTGGACGTAGACTTTCTCGCTCTTTGTGCTACGTCACCTGACTCTCTCCTTTACTCCTGTCATTATAACAACAGCTACAAGAGGTCGTCTAACAATAAAACATAAGTATGGGTCGTAATAAGCTGCTGCACAGACAACATATTGGAAGTGTATTAATCCTCAAGTCGCTATATTTTTTTGAAAAGTTGTTTTTGGCATGAGTACTTTTACACAGAATGTGAATATTACAGTGACACATAACATAACATAAAGATTTTTCAAAATTTTTGCACTGTGAACAAAGGCATCAGCCAATCACAGGCTGGTTCAATCCTCTGTCTAGCTGATCCTCTTTCTCCTCAGATGCTTGCAACTCTAGCAGGACCTCAAACTGTCCCACCAACATTGTAAAATAAGTCTGGAAACAGCCATGGTGGAGCTTCAGCTCCTATATATTCTCAAGTGAGTATTTTGCACTTTTGCAATATTTATTTATGTTGTGCTGTTTGTGTAAAAACCTTTATGGGGTCATCGTTGTTAAGCCTCTTCTTAACACAACAAGGCTGTAAAGGTGGACTGCTGAGTAGATCAGTTTTTGTGTGTGGCATTTAGCTATTCTGTGTTGCTAACGTGGCAGAATAGCTTAAAAATCACATACTGGATATTTACTGACATATATGAAAAAATATGAAAATGTCTTGAGCTTGTGTTAAAACCACAGACCTTATTTCAGATATTTAACCAAAAACCCACAGATTTTGGGACGAGGGAACTGGAAGTGCTAACATGCAAACTAACTTCCTTTTAGGACTCTGGCTTTAGGAGTCTTTTTTCCTTCTTCTGAACCTACATTTAAATATCAGTAGATTTTTACTGACAACAAATTTATACTGTAAAAATCGGTCTATGTTATAATCTGTCTATATGTAAAAATCTGTCTGTCCTGTGAGACGTGGAGATGAACAGAGGGTTTATGTCTGAAACTGAAATGTTCCTGCAGTCTGAGGAGGAGCAGTTAATGCAGCAAATGAACAGCTTCACTGAAGGACTGGTCACTACTGCAGTGTGTGTGTGTGTGTGTGTGTGTGTGTTTCAGAGAGAGAGTGAGTGAGACAGATCAGTATTGGATTTTGAGTCGTTTATATTCAGCAGGGGTTCGCAGATACTGCTACAGTACAACACACACACACACACACACACACACACACACACACTGCCTGGCCCCTATATATAAATCCATTAGAAGTTATTGTTCGTTGGCGCGTTTCTGCCGCAGCTTTTGCTGAATAAAAACCTCTGATTCAATTCAAAACTTTATTGTCCCATGAGGTAGATTTGGTTTGCAGAAATAGTTTATGATGAAAATACAATAAAAACAAATAAAAACACATAAAACAGCCACAGCAGATGCAGAGCAGCGCGGTGCGATCACAGCCAAGCGAGGGAGAGGTGAAAATCAGGTTTAATACAGTTACAGTGAGTGTCGAGACGAGAGGGGAAACCTGCTGAAATAACATTTAAACGTGATTACAGAAGCTGGAGCCCTGCTGGGGCTCCCTAAGGACTGCAGAGGTCATTACACACAACAATATGAAAGATGATAAACAACGTGCTAATGATTTAGATAACCAGAGAGCCTTTAGACAGCTGCTGCATCAGGACGGATGAATATTTAGGACCACTATGAGAGAGGGAGGAAAGTCAGAAAGAAACAGAAAGAAAGACAGATTGAAAAGACGCTAGAAGGATGATTAAATTAAACAAAAATATCACAGAATAGAACAAAAATCTCTTGGAGCAATATTTGTCAGTTCATTTAAATGTCAGAAAAAGGAAAATGATCAGCCACCCAGGGTTTATAGAATGCCATTAACTTGGATGTGATATCCACCAAGTACCAGTAAAGAGTGATACTGTGCTGCCACTTTTGTCACAGTTTGATACTTTAAAAGGAATAGTTCAACATTTTCACAAATATTCTTATTCATTGTCTAGTGGACAGGCTTCCATGGTGATGCTACCCTGCCTGCAAAGCACCTGGAAATGGCTATACATCACTGCCAGATTCCACTGACAAAAACAGGAATTTGACCGAGCAGAACACAGGAGCTGCTGGAACACTGCTGCCTCAATATGTTAGTTAGTTTGTCTTATTGTGTGACTTTCAGTGGTGGAAAAAGTATTCAGATCCTTTACTGAAGTAAAAGTACCACACAAGAACACAAACTAAAAGATGGAGGCAGTGGTATTCCAGCAGCTCCTGTGTTCTGCTCTGTAAAATTACTGTTTTTGTTAATGGACCCTGGTAGTGATATATAGTGATGTACTGGTTAAACAAAAAAATAAAAATATTATTCTTTAATAAAAGGTCTGTCTCTGTAGGAATCCTGTCCATAATGTTGTCAGACACTTGAAATAATCTGAGCTGATGTCAGACAAAAATAGTGGAGTACAAGAGGGAGCCATTAGACATACTTTTCTGATTCTAATGTGCATTCATGTTTTATTTAAATGTTTGTATTTATACAATTTTCATGCACCTTTCTCAGTTTTATATGTTAATTTCATTTCATTTCACTTATTTAGTTGTTTATCATAGTGAGGAGCAGCTGAGCAGAGAGGAGAGGTGAACATGAATGTTACATATTATTCCTTTAAAAACAGAAATATCATCAAACATGAAATCGCTCAGATTATTAATGAGTTCAGTGTGTGTGTGTGTGTGTGTGTGTGTGAACAGAAACAGTAAATAGTGATGAAGCAGCAGAGTTCATTTCAGTCAGCTGAATGCTAATCACACGTTCAAACCAAAACTGCTCTCATCAATCCTCCTTCCTCCTTATTCACTCTTCTTCTCCTCTCCTTCCTCCAACTCTCTTTCCCTCCTTTCCTTCCCTTTCTTTTGTACTTCCCTCACTCCTTCTCTCCCTTCTCAGTTTCTTTTTCTACTTTGCTCCTTGACCTCTTTTTTCCATCCTTTCATCCCCCCTTCCCTCACTTCCTTCTTTCCCTCTGTCCTTTTGTCTTTCCTCATTCTTTCCTTCCTCCTCCTCTTCATCATTTTCTTTCATTCCTTACTTTCTCTTCCTTTCCCCCAACCTCTCCTCTTTCCCTTTATAAAACTTATTTTCTTTCTTCCTGTGTTTTTTTCTTTTATTTTCCTCTCTCCTTCAGTTGATTTCCTCTTCTTATACTCATCCTTCCCTTCTTTTCTTCTTCATTCCTTGACCTCCCTCTCTTTGTACTTTCCTCTTTTCTTCTGATCGTCTCCGACCTTCTTTCGTTTCTCTTCCTCCCACCCTTCTCACTTTCTCTATCTTTCATTTACTCCCCCGCTCATTTTCTGTTCCTTTCATCTATACATCCTTCATCTCTCACTCCTTCTTCCACCTCCTCCCTCATTCTAGCTTCCTTTTTCCCTCCTACACGTCCTCTTCCACCTTTCCACCATTATTCTTTCTTTTTCTATCCTTTCATTCCTAATGAATCCCTCATTTTCTAACCCCTCCTTCCTCCTCTGGTCTTTTCCTTCTTTGCATTTTCTATCTCTCAAAGTTTCTTTTAATCTACCAAATCATATTTTCACTCCCTTCCTCCTCTCTTCATCACTCTGTGATTTTACATTTTTCTTTCCTTAATCTCTCCTTCACCCCCCCACTCCCCTTTTCTTATCGTCGTCTATCTTCAGTCTCCACTCCCGTTTGCTTCTCTTCTCCTCTTCCTTTTCCTCTCCCTTTTCCTCTCCTTCATTCCTCTCCTCCCCACCATCCTTCTCCACTCTCTCCCATGTCCTCCTCTCTTCTCCTCTCCCTTCCTCCCTCCCTCCCTCATCCTTATTTCATCTCCTCTTCCTCTCCTCTCCTTCATCTTTCATTCCTCCCTCCCTCCTCTCCTCCCTTCCTCTCCTCTCTCCGTCCTGCACTCCTCTCTCCTTCCTCCTCCTCCCCTCTCCATCCTTGGGAGGCAGAAATTGATTTGATCACTAATTGTGCTGAAACAAACAGAAGTTGATTAATTCATGTTTGCGCTCTCTCGCTCTGATAAATGAGTCACTGTGTGAAAAAAAACAAACTTGTTAACATGAAAAGAGAGAGAACGAGAGCAGGAGAGTGGAAGAGAGGGAGAGAGAGACACAGAGAGAGAGAGAGGGAGAGAGTTAAACTCTGCATTGTGAGCAGTAAATGGGATCACTGCCTCGTTTAGCCCGCTGGCTAATTAGAATTCACTGTGTGTGTCCATTTGTTGGTATTCACTGTGTGTGTGTGTTTATTTTCATTGTGTGTGTGTGTGTGTGTGTGTGTGTGTGTGTGTGTGTAGTCATTGATCAGACTGACAGAGACTTATTATGGTGTCACTTTATATGACCCCTTTTGACCCTGCTGGTGGTAAAAGTGTATTTATGTGCGCAGTGTGTGTATATTTGTGTGTGTGTGTGTGTTGGTGTGTGTGTGTTTGTCCTGCTAATGACTTGTCAGCTTCCACCACAAGCGCTAAAGGTGACGCTTCCTCCCTGGAGACACACTCACCCACAAACACACACACACACAAACACACGCTGAATATAAAAATACACATTATTTATTCTAGCATCACTCCCACTCCAACACAAACATCAACAAACATTGAAGCGACGAGAAGAATTCATAATTAAGAGATTCTTTAACATTAGCTCACAGTCCAATCGAGGAGTCAGACACCTGCAACTATGCAGGGATTTTAATGGACATGCATGGGAAACCAGGAAGTAGACACACCTATAAAGTTAAGTTTACATACAGAGTGCAGCTCTATAGTTATGTTGGTTCCAGCAAATAGACATGAACAGTTCTGTGGTTAATTATTCAGACGAGACTCGGATGTAGACATATGTATAATGTGAGATTTAAAGGAACCAGCACACAAACCTTTCAGAGTCTGCATATTTATAATGGAAACCCGAAATATAAAAGCTATTCTATCTGAGCAGAAAATCAGATTGTAAGCCTTCATACAAATGGAGGGGGACCCTGAGCATCAATAGGCTGCTGAACATAAAGCAGTGGTCAGGAGGATTACAAAGAGATGTACTGCCAATAACAGAAGGCACAATCTGTCCCTGAAAGATGACGGCATGAAGCAGTTGAAAACTCTGACCTGGGTATGTCATTGACTTGAATCTAATAGATAACATTTAGAGTATTGTAATGTGGACAGTAGAGCAACAAAAACCCTCCAACAAAGAAGCTGAAAAGAAATGAATGTGAAGAAGTGGTGTCAATTCATGGATGACACCACTTCTTCACATTCATTTCTTTTAAAGACACACAAAAGCTTTTTTTTTTTTTTTTAAATCACATGTGGGTTATTTACTGACATATTTTATGTCGTAGAATAAAATATGAAAATGTCTTGAGCTTGTATTAAAACCACAGACCTTATTTCAGATATTTAACCAGAAACACATTGACTTCAGGACGAGGGAACCTGAAGTGCTAAAATGCTAATTTACTTCCTGGTTTCAGGTTCATACTCATACTGGAGCCTTGGGGTGCACCACAGAAGAGACAGTTATCCAAACAGATACAGATTTTTGTTGTTGGTACTTAAATACAGTTCTTGAGTAAAAATACGCAGGTACTTTCCACCACTGCAGCTACCTAACATCCCAAACACCCAAACACCCTGCCATCTAACAAATCATGTCAGTTTTATTTTGTTGATATCTTGAAATTACTAACTTGTCTTTGACAACTTTACAGTCTGAACAACATGGTGAACTTTCCTATCCTTAGAAAATAAGAAAATACTTCTTAAAAAACAACAACGAACCATCATGAGCATCCTCACAACTATTTGGAAAACAGAGAGGGCAGTGTACTGAGCTAATTCTAGCAGCTATATAGGTAAAGAATAAAGTCAGCTCCACAATTAGAACATAAAAATAAAAGTATGAATCTGGTTTTTAGATGTGGATCAAAGAAAGCAGTGAATGTTCTTTAACTCCTGCGTGAAGGCAAACTGTGGGATCGACAGAACAGAAATAAATTGAACTCATTTGAGCTGAACAGAGTCAGATCGTTGGCAGCCTTCTCCCTCCCCTTCTGTTCTGCTGCTTTCAAGTCAAGACGTTCAGCGCTGCGTGACGACCTCTGACCTGCAGATGACCGACCTCTCTCCCTCCCTCTCTGTGACTTCCACTCCTGTGGGACTAACCTTGTTAAATAAAACTTCATCTAAAATAACTCCATCCTGCCTGTCTGCTCAGCCCTGCTATAAATCCTTCATCAAACACAGAGGAGAAAGACGATCAATATCAAACCACCAACACTGAAAAGAAAGTGTGTGTGTGTGTTCTCCCTGTTTTATCTTTTGACTGATACTGACAACATCACTTTATTGGCTAAATAAAGTTTGGTCAAGGTCATTTACGTGCGTACGTGTTTGTTTTTTGTGTATTTGAAGTACAATATGCATTTGTATTTGTGTACTACAGGTTTCCAAAAGTATTCGGACCCTTTGCTGTGATCAGGTGTATCCTGCTTAAATTATCCTTGAGATGTGATTTTATCATTATCATTATCATTAAAATTGTCTGTGAATAAATATAGAATTTAAACTGTGCCTCAGTTTTCTTGCAGTTTATTAAAACAGAAGAAACAGACATTGTACGTCAGGTTTATTGGAATATAAAATACTGATTGATGCAGTCTTGTTAAAACTGTGCATGAGGTTGTATGAGTTTAAGTTTCTGTTCAATTTATTACTCGTAAGAAGAGAGAGAGGAAAACGAGCGCTCATAAAAAACAAAATAAACGTCTCCGACTAAAATATGAAGAATAATAAAAATACTATTAAAGCAGTTCTGTCAGGCAGAAGAATATATACTTATCTATTTTACCTAATCAATAATATTATTTATTAATAATATGCAACGTCAAACAGGCTTGAGAGTCCAGATCGACAGTGAGCTACAGACCAAACACAAAATAAAGAGCAGCATAGAGTGTAAATAAGAATAATACTGAATATATCTTCTGCCTCCCATCAACACTAAAATCCCCCATGAATTCTGGAGATCAACACATTTTGGGTCAAGGTTTAGTTTAGTTGGAAGAAAGCTTAATTTAGTTGGCGGGAAACCCCATGTATGGCTCATGCAGCTTTCAGGAAGAAAATAGCCAGGGTCTCCATCAGGGGAAAAAAAAGCCCTTTCAACCGGTTCAAAACACACTCTGCATAAAATATTGACGGGATGGATGGATGAGCTCTTCTCAAGTCAAGCTGTTGTTTCAAGGTCATCCTGAGTCAAGATACTCAACACAGTTAAAGATTTATCATGCAAGTGAATATGCTTCTTCATCCTGAAGGTGCTCTATTGATTTGATCCGCAGAGGTCGACCCTGTGACTGATCTTTAACCCGGGTTAGGACTGTGATTTTCCAACTGCTTGACCTGTTCCACCAAGCCTACGAAGATGGTACAACCTGGTAAAAGTGTTTTAACATCAATAAGATCTTCTTCTTCTCCATTGACAAAAACAGTAATTTTCCTGAGCAGAACACAGGAGCTGCTGGAATACCACCGCGTTCATCTGTTAGTTGGTCTGTGTTATTGTGTGGTACTTTTACTGATGTAAAGGATCTGAATGCTTCCACTGAAAGTCACACAATTTCTATTTTTGTCAATGGAGTCTGGTAATGATAAACACTGATGTTCCTGGTTAAACAAAAAAGATCTTAGTCTTCATCAAGTGGAAACTGTGATACTGTGTTTGTGCAGTTGTTTCTCATCTCATGCTGTAAAACTCAATCTATTAAATTATATTTATTTCTGTAGTAACATTATATTGGGTTATTAAAACCAGGATTATTCCCCTAGCCTCTCATGAGTAATTAGAGAGAGTGAGAGTCATAGTTTATCCTGGACAGGTTTATTATACAATGTGATATCTCTTTCACCATTTTACCAGTATTGGAGGTTTAGGGGGTTTAATACTTCACTGAGAACTGCATTAAATGTTACTTATATCACAAGCTGATGGTGTAGTTCCCAAAAGTTTAATATGACCTTGAAGGTCTTTGTGGGATCACCTTGAGTCAGTTTCATCAGGTTTAAGGATGCTTCCCCTGGGCTGAGAGTTTCCACCAAGTCTGAGTTTTGTCACTAATGATTGAGATACTCCATCTGGGTCAAAATGGTCTCACAGAGGTCACTCAACTGGGTCCACGTGCTCCACAAAAGGTCTAGATGTTTCTAAAAGCCTCCACAGTCTTATTTTTTTATGTTTTTCCTGGAGTCTGACCAGAGATAACAACTTCATCTTGGCAGAGAAAGTGATTTTAATTATCGCAGAGACAGACAACGTGTAGGAGCTGAGAGTCCTGGCGTCAAACCAAGACAGCAAATAAAAAAAAAAAAAAGTATGATCCAGACTCAGCTGCTGGCTAATTTATTGTCCTTTTATTTATTAATTTATTTATTCACTGAGCTTCTTCTTGCTTGTTAATTAAGTGCAAAGTTTGTTTTTTTTTGCACAGTGGACACAAAGATAATTACTTACTAATTGTTTTCAAAATGGATGAACACAGAAAAATGAGAGGACGACCAGGGTGGAGAGAGGGAAAGTTAAGAAAAGGGAGAAGAAGAAGACCTCAACCATTAAAGCTCCTGCACTCGGCCCAAGCTGCTGATATGTCGACAATCAGCAATATATTTGAATTGACTCGTGGCCAAAAGCCTTATATTATTCATTGCCATGGCAACAGACACACCCTCATTATGGGATGTTCCACTCCAACACCAGCATGCATGCATGTGTGTGTGTTTCCTCAGGCCATGGACCAGCTCTCTCATCCTCACTTCCTAATGAGATTTAATGCTGAGTCGTCCAGATAACACACACTGACACATGCACACACTGACACACACACACACACACACACACCATAATTTTAGTAACTTCCTGCCTTTATCCCAGTTGCTATTGCCTGTCTGACACTCACACTGCTGCAGCTGATGAAGTTAGTCTGCCATTTGTAAATAACAGAGACTGACCTGTAGGGGGTGGTAATACACTTTCATTAGCCATGCTAGCAACGTGACTTTGGTCTAGACTGAAATATCTTGTCAATCATTGGATCAATCGCTTTGAAATTTGGTCCCCAGGTGATGAATTTAACTGATTTCGGTGATCCCCTGACTTGTCATCTAGCGCCACCATTACATCGATCTTTGTGTCTTTGAATGAAATATCTCAGCAACTATTGAGAGGATTTCCCTAAAATATATATAAACAAATGAAGATCCTGTCTGTCTCAGTTCTACTTTGTGTACCTACATGAATCTGTGCCATGAATCCACTCAAACCTGATCCAAACTGATCGCAAATCAATTGTTGATCAATGTATTGACAACATCAAAAGAGAAATGCCCTTTACAAGCAAGTCTGAATGATCACCAAGATTGAAGAGTCCAGAATTCAAAGAAAAAACACCACCTTTCACGGATTCAACAATAAACAAGAAGAAAAAAAAATCTGTTCTTGTTTTTCAGAGTTACCGCAGAGTGAACCCTCTTCCTAAAACACAACAATAAAAGATCTCTGGTAAAGTTTTTCCACCACGAGTAAAACCTCTTCTCAGCCAAGGTAATAAAAGATCTGTGGCGAATTTTTTATTTGTTTTCATTCAATGACTTCTCCAAAGGAGTAAATCGTTTTCCTTTTCAAATTAATTAAGGATCTCTGTCACTGCCGAAATCAGCCTACCTGCCGGTACCTGTCAGTTGATAGCCTCGTGCTCACAGGATGTACGACCCTCGGCGTCGTTTCTGGCTTTGCTGGGGTCCTGGGTTTGGAGGCAAAGTTATTTTCCTGACAGACCGCAGAACGTACATGGAACCAGGTTTAGACTCTAGTTCCACCTCTTTTCCAGTGGAATGTCGCCATCTTGTTTTTGTCGTCCACATTTAAAGGTTTAGGGGCGGATCACTCAGGTAGATGCTTGAATATCATTGGCAGAGGTATGACTGGGGCAGGAATAAACAGGTAAAGTGAAAATAGAAAGAAAAAACATTATTTATGTGTTTTTTCCCCCGCACATTTCAATGTCCTATATTTTCATGGAAATTAATGAATTAAATATTTATACTTTCATTTAATGGTGCAAGTGTCTTATTTGATTTTTAAGCCATGGACTGTGGCTTCAGCTTCAACTTCACTTCTTATATTTCCCTGGTTAGTTCCTCTTTTTCAAGAATGTTACAGTGTAAAATCATCTGCTGTGGAGCTCTGCTGGTTGGTGTTAAACCCCTGCAGGCTTCCAGTTAGAGGTTTCGGTGTTTGAATATTCAATTACTCTCTGCATGTTCAGCATTTGAACTCTTGGATGGAAAACAGAGAGAGAAAGCAACCAGAAGCTTGTCTTACTTCCTGTTGTACATCTTTTTTGTTTTTGTTCATTTTGTGTTCATTCAGGTTATGTTTTTTTTGCTTTTTATTTTCCTTTTGTTTAACCAGCAACATCACTATATATCACTACCAGGCCCTCCACTTCATTCTGCAGCACCTGGACTCCCCAGGAACCTACGCCAGGATCCTGTTTGTGGACTTCAGCTCCACTTTTAACACCATGATTCCAGCACTGCTACATGACAAACTCTCCCAGCTGAGTGTGCCTGACTCCATCTGCAGGTGGATCACAGACTTCCTGTCGGACAGGTTGAAGAAGTTCACCCGACTGAGGACAGTGATGGTGCACTTCTACACCTCCATCATTGAGTCCGTCCTCACCTCCTCCATCACCATCTGGTACACTGCTGCTGCCAAGGACAGAGGCAGACTGCAGCGTGTCATCCGGTCTGCTGAGAAGGTGATCGGCTGTAACCTGCCTTCTCTCCAGAACCTGTGCACCTCCAGGACCCTGAGGCCAGCAGGAAAGATCATGGCCGATCCCTCCCATCCTCACAAACTCTTCAGGACGCTCCCTTCTGGCAGGACGTTGCGGTCCATTAAAACAAAGACCTCACGCCAAAAGAACAGTTTATTCCCCTCTGCAACTGGGCTCCTCAACAAGATCTAGCCCCCCCAACACACACACACACACACACACACACACACACACACACACAGACTGTCACAGACTATAATCCCCCCACTACACATAACATTAACGTTATACACACACCTATGTGTTACATTAATGCGCATCTCTCTGGACAATCACTGCCACCTTCAAACATTTGCACTCTACACTTTACATTTTAATTATGTATATTTATGTTCCTTGTAAATATAGTTTTTGCTTTTTGCTCTTTACTATCACTGTTCTTTAGCACTGATATACCAAGACAAATTCTTTGTATGTGCAAACTTACTTGGCAATAAAGTCTGATTCTGATTCTGATTGAGAAAAACAGTAATTTTAGCAGGCAGAGCAGAGGAGCAGCTCCTGTGTTCTGCTCGGTAAAATTCCTGTTTTTGTCAGTGGAGTCTGGCAGTGATATATAGTGATGTTTCTGGTTAAACAAAAAGGATCTTACTCTTTAACAGTACTCTTCAAAGTACATCCACTAGTTTCTTATTGGATGTACTTTGATGTGAGCCCACATTACACTGCACTTGATCAATACTGCACCAGTTCCAACAAATCGTGTCCTTATCAATCATTTACACCCAAGAACAAGAAAATATAAGGCTTAAAAAGGAAATTTAAACTTTAATCATTTTCAGTTCTATAACATAAAAGTCACATGAGCAGCAGTAGGAATTTTTAACCTCTTTAAATGTTTGACTCTTCAGGTATCTTAAATTAAAGTAAAATAATACATTATTTGCACACTGCTTCTTATTCCAAAACTTCTCTGAAACTTTATTAAACTCATACTGAGTTTAAAAACACTCAAACTCCAAGTAGGTTTTACTGCTGCACCAGCCTGAGAGATGATGACAATTTTTGGTCAAGGCTATTCTCTGTTTGTAGTTCACAGGTGGATATGTTCAACACCTTTGAAGGGTTGGTGTGTGACATGAGTCTAAAAGTCTGTGATGACATCCTTTGTCCAACTGTTGGAGGAAAAAAAGAGTGAAAAAGAAAGAGAGAGAGAGAGTGAGAGGGAATACTGTAAGAAAGCAAAGGGGAGAGAGGGAGATGGAAACAAAAGACTCGGCAAAGAAAAACAGAGTCTGACAGCTGAGCTTCAGGGATCTACCCCAAGGAACTGAGTCAGCTACCACACACACGCACACACTGACACACGCACACACTGACACACACACAGAAAACACTCTGACTGCTGATACGCACACTGAGAGAGTCTCGTATCACTGCAGGGGGTTGACAAAAATCTGTCATGACACACCCATTGACTCAAAATGGGCTTTGAAGCAGCACCATGCTGTCTGAACACACACACACACACACACACACACACACACACACAGAGCTGACATTTCTGACTGCCTCTCTTCTGCTGTCACATGTTTATCTCTACAAGAACTTCAGAAAGAGAAAGAGAGAGAGAAAGAGAGAGAGAGAGAGGAAGGACAGAATTAATGAAGTAAATGAGGAAACAGAAGGAGAGAGAAATGTACAGTACTTTGGATTATTGGCTGAATTTTAATGAGCTGAGCTCGTGATCAATTCAACTGTTTCCCTGCACGTCAGTATCCTGCAGCAGCTCAGCCTTACTCATGCCTCCACCTCTTTATAATGTCAGCCTTCACTGACTGAGTTGAACTATCCTGTCTCCCGAAAATGACGTTCATACTCACTAATCTCCTCTGCCAAATAAGTTCAGCAGGTTTCAGAGCAGAATTACTGTGTTGACTTATGATCATGTGGCAATGTTTTTGGCAAATGCTGCACAGAAATCATAGTGTTGGAGTGGATGGTTTGAATGTGGTTAGGTCAAAGTATGTCCACTAAAGTGCTTGTTTTTGTCACTGACAAACACTGACAACATTATGGATAGGATTCCTACAGAAATCGACCTTTTTATTAAAGAGTAAGATTCTTTTTGCCGCCATCTATTAGTTTGTTTGTGTTGTTGTGTGACTTTCTTTGGTGGAAGAAGTATTCAGATACTTTATATAAGTACCACACAATAACACAAAAACTAATAAATGGAGGCTGTGTATTCCAGCAGCTCCTGTGTTCTGCTTGGCTAAATTACTTTTTTTGTCAATGGAGTCTGGCAGTGATATAAAGTGATGTTTTTTGTTAAAGAAAAAACTGTAAGTCGAGTCTGTGGGCTGGCATTTAAACGAATATGGACCATAGACCATCTTGGCTGGTACTGAAGGTGGACACATGAAAGTGGGAACTGAAGTCAGTGCTTTCAGAATTGGCTGGTAAAAAAAGAAAAAAGAAAAAAAAAGCTGGTACTGGCTTAGAGTTATTTATGTAACGACAGTTCTATGAATTCTTGATGTTACATCTACTGTAAAGATTAAAAGGGTTGAAAATGGCTAAAACTTGTCAGTTTACACAGAGGGAGTGAGAGATAGAGGAAGAGTGGGAGGGCGGAGGGTACAGGGGTTTGGATCAGTGTTATTTTGGAATTTGTACCACACAGTGTTTTTTATTTTTTTTTAATTTTTTTTACCAAACTGGGTGTTGTAGGTTTTCTGTTATCTTATCATGGAAGTTATGTTTTGTACCCAGCTTTATACTGACACGTGGAATTTGTTTTATCTAAAAATAAAACCATGTTCTTTAGAAATTGACACCTGCGTAGTATCAGTGTGTATCTGATTTCTTTAATGATAATAGACGTTTGTAAATACTTCATTCTCTGTCACATATAGAGAATTTGCTGCTGTTTGTGAAGCTATAAACAAATCAAGAACTTGGTCTAGATATGACAAATTCTAAATGCAGTAATAAACATATTTAATCATGTTAAATTTATTTTTAAATAATAAAAATGTTAAGAAGTTCTGTCACAAACACACACTTTTACTGACTGTCCCTAAACTTCACACTGAACCTGGCTTTTGTCCTTCAGTCTGGAAATATTTGCAGATGAGTTGATCCAGAGTAAAGCTTTTAGAGATGTTGTGAAAGGTTTGGAGTAATTATCTCTCTCCTTCTTTCCTGTCTATTTTTCTAAGCTTATGATTCTGTGAGTTTTTATTTGTATGTTTTGTTTGGACCCTGTATCGCTGCTTTCTCTGCCACAACTCGCTCAAAGACAAAATCTTGCAATCTCAAAATAGCTCAGATTCAAACTCACTCAGACTTTAGTTTGGGTTTAGGAACTGCGTCAACAACAAAATCAGCTCTGCACCAAATAAATAAATAAATAAATAAAAATGAAAAAAACAAAAAAAAAAACCCAAAACTTGTCTAGTCTGACCTGCAAATAAGACAGAAACTTCCAGGCTCTCTGAGTCCTGACTAATAAAAAGGCTTTAATATTTCAGTGCTGACACCTACATGCTTCATGTAGGCGACAGAAAAAAGCCGAGCACTCAGAGTCCTGAGTGTTTTTACCCAGGACTCTGAGTGCTCTGCTTTTTTCTGTCCTGTGGCCCTTGACACCAGAGAGAAGCCTCAGTAATTTGGGTTTTACTTCATATCTGGCCCGTTCCAGTTCACCTCATCTGTGAACTTTGACCTGCTGAGTGAAAAGGAGAAGGCGATGACAGAAAATGAACATGTAGTGCATTTATCATATGCCAGCCTGGACAAACATCCTGAAGCCGTGTCTAATTGTTGGTATAAACTGTGCACAACTAATGATAACCTTCATTAACCAACATCATGACAGATTTTTATTTTAACTCTAATAAAGCCAAGCATGAAAGTTCATTCTTGAATTTGTGAAGCAGCTCAAATTAAATTTCCCTGAAGTTAAAGAGAAACTACTGGAGTGTGGCTAAGCTAACAAGCTAATATTAGGCAGTAACAATGATTGACTAAAGGACCCGATAATGTCTGTTAGGTAATATAATCAGATTCTCCTGCTCAATTTAAACAGAAAGAAAACATGTGAACTTTTAATAGTCAACAGGTAAACAGGAAGAAGCAGCATTCTCCATCAGATTATGAGTTAATGTGACAAAACAAACATTTACATTAGTATGTTGATGCAAAGATGTAAGGGTACGTGAATTCGCTGAATGTGAGGCGAAGCTGCAGCCGTGTAAACCTGAGCAAACCAGTTTTATATTTACATTTATTTGTATTCATTTGGCAGGTATGTTTGTGTCCAAAGTGATGCACAAATAAAAGCTTTATGACTTTATAAACAAAAAGAGAGAAAAGACAAGCCAAAGGAGAAGAAGTTCCTGTTAAGTTGAGAGATCGATCAGAGGCTGAGCTGTTGGAGCAAACATCAATAGGAAGCTTCAGGCTAATCTAATCTGCCCGTTTGTGTCGAATAAACACAGACTGCAACAACAGTCCAGCAGTTAGTCTGAATGATGCTCAATACACCTTCAGAGACAGGGTGAGGACCCAGGACATCAGGAAGGAGCTCCACTGCCTCTTCACAGTGAAAGGAGTCAGCTGGGATCTGATTAGAATCAGTCCACCTGGAGTTTTCTGGACCAGTCCAAAAACCAGATCACAGTAGGGATATTGGTGTGAACAAAACAATCTCACCTCAAGGTCATTAAACTGCTGCTCTGGAGCTTTTGTTTGTATCACATGATCTTAAAGAGATTCAGTTTGCACAGATGCCATGAAAATCTATTTTTAACCCGACATGGATGAGAAATGTTAAAGTGTCAGCAAAATATGGGACTACATTTCCATGACAACTGATCAACTCCAGCTGCTGATGAAGGCCATGTGTTACGATCAAAAGACACTAAACGGACCTCACTGTGAGACTGTTGTGTGTCAAGGTGAAGACTGAACTTTTAGCTTCATACTCATTAATAACTTGAATCAATTTCAATCAATTTTGGGATTGATATGACCGTCTAATTATACAGTCTGAATTTTGGTGGTTGCCATGACTACAGTTTTTCATTAAAGAAATTAGTTTTTGTCTTTTCTTTTTCCCCACGTCTCTGCAGCAGTTTCTAGTTGTTTTGAAGAAAAGACTCCATGCAACTGAGGTCACGACCACAGCTGTCACACTGCTGAGAGATGCACTGTGTGTGTGTGTGTGTGTGTGTGTACGCACGTATTGTGTGAGTGTGCACATACTCTGTGTGTGTGTGTGTGTGTGTGTGTGTGTGTGTGTGTGTGTGTGTGTGAAAAAAGAAAGTGAGTCATGAAGGTCATTCAAAATTTAAACTCCATTTACACTGCTGTTGTACTGTCACAGAGAATATGATCAGTAAACACACACACACACACACACACACACACACACACGCATACATACCTTTTAGCTGCTGCTCTTAAGACCAGATATTGGGGCTGACAGTTTAAAAAGGTTTCAGTGTCGGAGGTAATACAAGACTAAGTTACACCTTCAGAAACTCACTGGAGCACACACACACACACACATACAGACGAGTAAAGTCTCAGCAGTGTGACAGCTGTGGTCAACTCTCTGAGCGGTTTCATAAAAACAAAAAACACACAAAAAATCTGCAGCCACGGCACAAACACAGACTTTTCTGCCTGAAAGCTTGCAGATGTTTCCACATCCTTGAAGTCATTTTAGGAGAGGAGACGTGTTATGGAGAGCAGGAACTGTCGCCACATGTATTTTACAGTTAGAGATGGTGTAAAGGCTGTTGAAGCGTGAAGGTGGTGCTCTTCACTGTTTTACCAGCTTTATGACATGATGGAACTGCAACATCCCGCTGCTTTCCACCAACGTGAACCTAGGTGTTGATTCTGAGCTGGTGTCTGCAGTCACAAAGTTGTAATTGGGTCTCCTTGGTCATGATAATCCTATCTTCTGGAAGAGGTGATCAAAAGCTATCTCCCTTATTAACCAAAATTTGAAAAAAGACGATTGGCTCTTTTCCCATGGAGTATTCTCTACTGCTTTTTTTTTCCTAATGTGTCACATTCAATGCACTAGAAAACAGGGTTAGTAAATAAAACATCATGGAAGCCAGTGAGGATCAGGGGAAGCTCTCTCACCTCGCTATCTTGCCAGTGTTGGGTATGAAGACATATCATCATAACACCGTTCTGGAAAAGGAGAGAATTAATGTGGGTGTCATGTTTACATCACTGCTGATCAGAGCTGGAGCTGATAAATACCCATTACTACTGCAGAGTCATTTGACCTGGGAATGAAGCGGGGGGAAACTGCTACCTTAATGCCATTAAAAGTGAATGAAAATCTCCCAAAAGCTCCAACGTTAACTGCTACTAGAACCACAACGTCTCTTCTACATATCTCTGTAGCTGTTCAATATACAAAAGAAACATGTAAAACAGCAGCAGGTTGTGGTTAACCTGGCATATGCCTGAGGCCTGAGTTACTCTTCCTACTGTGAAGCATGAATCTGTCAACAGACAGTGAAAACAGTGTCAGGATACATCTGAAGGAAAATGATTTAGTTTCCTTGGAAACCGGGCAAACGTGACGACTGCAGCAAAGAGAAACACCTGACTTTGTTTTTTTCTGCCAGTCATGTTGTCCCCTTTTAACTTCAGATCCAGAAATCTCCAACATTTCAGACAGAAAACTGGAGATAAGGTCAGAAGTCACAGCAGCACAATGACAGACAGAGAGGCAGCCAGCATCACACACAGGAAACATGCTGGAGTTTCTTCAACTGACCATTAAACCACACCACTGTAAGTGTTTGACAACATTATGGATAGGACTCCTACAGAGACCTTTTTATTAAAGAGTAAGATCCTTTTTTTAACCAGAAACATCACTATATATCACTACCAGACTCCACTGACAAATTGTCATTTTACCAAGCAGAACACAAACTAACTAACAGATGGAGGCAGTGGTATTCCAGCAGCTCCTGCAGTCTGTTCAGTAAAATTGTTATTTTTGTCAATGGAGACTGGTAGTAATATTTTGTGATAATTCTTGTGAAACAAAAACGGATGTCAACCTCAAAATGGTGACAAATAAAGATACTGAACGTTGAACCTTACTCCTAGTTGTTGGTATGCTTTTGGCTCTGAGATACACTGGGTGCTTGGACTAGTTTTGGGGGTTTTTTTTTGTGCAGATGGGTGCATGGGGGAACATTTAGTGTGTTCCAAATTACTATTATACCACTGGGTGCTTTTGTGTATAATCATTATGACTCTAAATTAATGTTGACATTGGTACTGAAAGGAAAGAACTGGAGCTATATGGCCTCTTCCTGCCAAGACACCTGGATTTGAAGCCTAATGTTTGTTCCTGTGGCTCCTGATTATGACCCCACAATCCACCTGACAGGGAACACCAAAGAGGAGCTGAACTTGGGAGTGAGTCAGACCCAGAGCAGGATTTGACTGAATATCACTTCCAACTAATCTTTACAATCTCATAGTCCTCAGTAACAAGGCAGGTTAACAATTGTGAACCAAATAAAACAACCTCAGATTTATTCTTGCTGACTCTTGTAAAAACATTGACTCTGATAAAGGAGCTGATTCATGTGAAGACGTTCAGGCAGCAATACACAGCAGTTTTATTTGGACAAACTTGGAAAGTGTCAGCGAGTCTTGACGGGGACGCTCTGCTCGGATGAAAACGCACCTCCTGTTGTTGTTAGTTGCTGACTGACAACAAAGACGACTGTAGCTTTACAGGAACAAAACTAAGCAATCAGAGCAGCTTTAATATTTCACCAAAAACCTCTGGTTATATTTATCAACAGAGATGTTCCCTTTGTTGTTCTGTTTGTGTCTGGTTTTCCAGACAGTATTCAGTATTCCTTTCCTAAAACGTGTACAGAGAACATCTTTAAAGGTAACAGTTCACCACAAAATGTATGTTGTGCTTTATCTACCACCTATACATCACTAAATAAAAATATGTCTGTTTAACCACAGAGTCACTTAACCAGCTGGTGTGATGAAAACTTGATGTAGACTGCCACACAGTCTCATCTCAGCTGTTGAAGTGACTCAGGTATTGCTCTCCAATAAAAAAAAGAATTACTAAAAAGTGGACGCCTACACTGAACAATCCAACTAAATGATCACTTATCACATTAATTCAGCTACAAGCACATAAAAATATTTCAGCTCCAGTCTGTGTGGGAGCAGTCTAGTGAAACAAGAACAACTTCTTCAGACATCCTCATTAAAACTTTACAGAGAAGAGAAAGAACTGTGGAGGTTCTAGAAACTTTCATTGAATGCTTTTAACTGATACTGATGGATGTTTTTGGATGTTAATGGAAGTTAAAGTGATTATTTATGGCTGGATTGATATTAGTAAATGTACTCAGGAAGAAACTGTCAGACCCAGATCCACTTGATCAGTGCAGCTTTAAAGGTGTTATATTTAAGGTTTTGTGATCGCTACATAGCCAGCATTAGCAGTAAGAGCTGTTTACTCACCACATGCTTCAGCTACTGTTGTGTTTACAAGACGCCCTCAAGGTGGCGCTAATGTTCACAGAAGAATAGAAGTGGTAGAAATAGAAGCAAGCGAGAGTTAACACTGGCGTAAAGGAATGAAATTTGATGCTGAACTTGCAAGGTTTTCTCTACACTGGTAAGTAAAGAGCTATTAATGCGAACATTGGCCATGTAGCAATAACAAAAACATACACTGATACCTTTAAAGCTTTAAACCCCTTGATTTATGGTTTGTGTCATTTGTGTTTTTGTGTGTGACATTTTGCAACTGGTCCCTGATTCCTTGGGTTTGGTAGGTCCATATAGAACTTCATTCCTTTACTCACTAAGAGCTGTCTCCAATAGTGGAGAGCAACACCAATATTTTGCCGCTAGAAGTTAGCAGTTACTGAAGTTAGCATGCTAACAAGCTAGCCTTGGCCCATCTCATCACTTTCTGATAGCAATGGCTGAAGCTCTTGGCAAGCAACGATACCACCATGTTTTCCTGGCACATTCGACAGCAGAGAAAACTTATAAATAGCAGCTTTAAGGAGCACCCATGTTTGTTAAGCAAACTCTCCACCAGTTGGAAATAGATAATAATAATTATAATAATGTTACATTCTCCAGCTTTCCACCACACTGCACCATCTTGAATTGAATTTCTGTGGCATTTAGCAGGTCAGAAAAGTACATCCAGTGCTTTAAGATGAAGTGGGGTGCAGCAGGTGTCCACTCATAACCCAGCTCCAGCAGCCAATGGACACGGAAACCATTAAATAAAGCTGCAGCTAAATATTGATTTTCTCTCTCACACACACAGACACACTCATATTTCACAACTTTAGTGAATATAGTTTATTCTCACTGTTTTAAAAGCACTTTGCTTTCACTGCTGATTTTAAATCGCTGCATAAAAGAAGAACAAGTCGAGGAGAATTGGAACAGCCAACAGCATAAATGAGTTATTAGCTCAAAATGAGTCTACACAAATACATATACACACAAAAGGAAGTCGTGCACACGCATATGGCTGCGCACACACACACATACTCACCCACACATACACACAGTTTGTAGATGTAATGAATAATTTATGTCATGTGAATGTTGTGGGTTGAACACAGTTAAATGTAAGAACAGCCTGCAGGGAAAACACAGCAAAACATTTCCTGTCTGTCAGACTCTCCCTCTCTTTAATTCCAGTTCAAATTCAAATATACTTTATTTGCATGGATGAGTACTAGACATAAAAAAAAGAAAAGGGGGGACAAGGCAAACGAGAACATTCACATCCCAAACCCTGCTGAGCATCAGTATTCAATATGAGGCCAACTGAAAAAAGAAAATAACATGCATACATACATGTAGGCGCACATACAGAAACATTTGCATATATAATCATGCATATTCTATAAATACATCCACACACACAAAGATGGAGTCTGAATATAATTGTGTTGAGACATGCTGAGAAATGAGAATACAACATGTTTTCTAATAGACAAAGTCCGCATCCATCCATCACTGTTATGTATTGAGATAAATGCTAAGATGTCATTAAAAGATCTCTAGTCAAACTTCACACAATGGGAAAGAAACCTGTTTATGTCATGTATTAATCGAGGGTGGCTGCTGTTTCCTCACAGGTCTGATGTTTTCCTCTGCTTCTGTTTTTCATCTGCTCACTGACGAGAGCTGTTTTAGTCAGATGCTTCATGTACGTCGTGATTTATTCATTTGTTTCCATTGTTCTTTGTCACTTTTGTTTTTATCGATTCACTGACTTTGCCACCTCAGCCCACAGTAGGGTTTTTCTCCCCTGCAACAAATTTAAAGTGTACATTAACACAAGTGGATGGAAACATGCTCTGAGCAGGGCTGAACTTGGCAGGTGGTGGGACAAGTATCAGTTGGAGTTCATGGTGAACAGCAGCGTGTGTGTAACTGTGGTACTTTACGTGAGTGTAAACGTGTGATCAGAGAAATGAAGGGGGTGGGGTGGGGGGAGGGGGGCAAAGTGGTTGTTTCTGAGGAATGGTTTTTGCATAAAATGGTAAACCTTTCTTGCAGTTTGGCCTTCCATTCACACAACAACGAGGATTTGGGGGCCTGAAAATGCAAACTTTTGAAACCAGGAGTGTTTTCTTTTGAAAACTCCATGCCTAAAATAGAAGAACAACAATGACGGACTTTTGAGCTGTGTTTGTGCAGCAGACTGTGTTGAGTTTATCAATGCTCCTGCAGAATGGTGAAAATAGATGAACACGAAACACCCTGATGTGAGCCCACATCTATGTGTTTCAGTTGTCTGTCCTGTCTTCTGCACTGCCCAAACAGTGGATGTAGCTAGCTAAGGTAAACTATTCTCAGAGGAGAAAGAAAGCGTTTATGTGAAGGCATGTGGTGTTATTGTGTGGTGTTGAGCTATATTGCTGTTTACTGGCCTGGCATGCTACATATTACTATGTTTTTGTGTTTTTGTTTTTTTCAGTCACTTTTTCAATCATTTTTGCAGATCAGTGTGGACAAAGACCGTTTTCACAGAGTTGTTGTGTGATGTGGAACTAGGAAATTTTTTTCGATTTTTTTTTTTAAACAAATGGTGGCCTCATCTGGTAAAAGTGTAATGTCTTGTCGCCTTATTCATCCACCCCCCACCTCCTCCCTACACAGACTTTTGCACTCTATAACAACATCATCTGACTTCCTCCCTTGCTCCCATCAATTACTACATTACTACGGCCATTAGAGGGTGTTATGTCATTTTTTGGTTGTTGCATATTATTATTTTGAGGTATGCCAGTTACTGGGAATATGTTGACAATAATTTGTGCCTACAATTCTACTGTGTGTACAATGATTTCTCAGTTTAATCCTGTTTGTCATTTAATGACGTTTTGGTTAGAGGTAGAGTTAGGTGTCAGCCACTACAGAAATGACATGGTGTGAAATGACACTCAAAAAGCAAAAAATGCACAGTGGTAATGCGCAAAATTATGTAAGAAATACTTATACCGGGCTGACGAATCCTATCGCGATTTTTTGCACACAGTTGCACACAGTGCAGTTGTTGTGTGCTTTGTACAGAGTAAAGTTTATTGAATTTTAATGTTCTGTGTCTGACGAAAAGTTTTCTGGTGTTTGTGAGTAGCTCACTCTCTTGGTTCAGCTGTGACGACATAGACATGATTTATTTTATATTGGTGAAAGTTCAGATCACTTTGGGACAAGCAGCTACAGAATTTCAAAGATATCTTTTTTGCTCTCAGATGCAGCAAATATCTTCGTATTTCGTAGTGTGGAACATTTCAGTGGACTCCCAGAAAAGTTTTTGTTGAAATCATGAATTTTGTAAGTTGTCCTTCAAAATAAAAATATGCTGTACACTCTTCTCCAGTACGCCATGTTTTATTCACCAAATGTTTTGGTCTGCCTTGCCTTCATCTGGATGGTGTCTGAGGTTGTTTCTGGTTTATATATACGCAGTTAACTGATCATGATTATTGATCTTACACATCAGAAACACTGCAAAACATTACAAAGCAACAAATACTACACAGTCTTAAATTTTGATATAAAAGCACAAGTTGAATAACTCAGTATTCTTTTTACATTTATATTTTTAAAACCATAACAGCTGTATGCTCCTTTCTCAGACAGGCATTTGCAAATCACCTAAATAAGATATGTTAGCTACAACAGTAGAGTAACAGTACACTACAATAGTTCCTCACACCTGATGTTTTCTGAATCACTGTGACTCTCATCTCCTCTGTATTTATTGATAATCCTCAGCCCCTGCAGCGACTCTGTTGTAAGGACAGGTTTCTGCCACAGTCCTTCAACAAGGTCGTCTGCATATAACAGACGTTTTATTTCTCTGTCGCCCTGCAGTGAGCTGAAGTGAGGCAGATGACTACAAGCTTCATAAATGATGGATTGGGTTCAGGGGTAATCCTTGCCGCAGGATTTTTGGTTATGTATCAGGGGTGTAGGTTTCAGGGGTTGGAGGAAACACAATGACCCAACCATGTCTCTCCAGATATATGGTAAAATAACCAATTAATATGATGCACAATCATCCTCTCCTTTTACCTTTAGATAGGTACAGATATTTGTAGATAATAATCATGTTTTGAATCATGTTTTCTTACTTGTAAAACTTAAAAACTTGAACCTCAACAGTTGGGAGTAGGCTATGTCTCTTTTAGCCCTGAGTGCTGTCTGCAGGTGTCCCCTTCAGGCTGCCTACAACCTCCACCAATAAACAGCTGGAGAGGTGAAACCAGGGGCAAAAAAAAGTAAATAAAAGCATTTTCTGTAGTACTTATATAAATGAAGGAACATATCAACATCTCAGACAGCCTGCTATCACCGAACGGCATATGAGTAACAATTTAGCTAACTGGCTAACCATCTCACCTTAATGTTTCATTTCAACAGGCTGTGGTGTTTTGGTCATGTGCCATCTCTTCACAATGGAAGTCTATGGGGACTTAACTCTGTTAGATGACACATGAAAAGCTTAAAAAGATATGGTACGTGAGAGGCGTGGGATGGAGTAACATGTTCACTTAGAGCTTCTCTAATCTGGACTCAGACAGAGGACACAGTTCAATAAGACTTAAGGAAAAAAAAAAACAACCTTAAACCGCTTAAATCACATCGACTTAATGTGCAGGTCAATACATGACTGTTGTTTTTCTCATGAGAACTTTCACACTGAATGTGAATAATACACGGCCAAAAAGTTTCTACATTTTTTTCCAGCAAGAGGTCAATTTTTCTGAGCTTTCATATGGTATATGAATAAAGGTATCAACCAATCACAAAGACTAAACCTACTAGACTAGATGTAAAATATGTCCAGTCACAGAGTTTCATCTCCTGTCTCCTGAGTACTTTGCATTTTCATGTTGTTTATTTGTCACACCCCCAGTGTGTAAAGACCAGAAAAGTGAAATTAGTGAAAATAAGACTTTTAAAAAGTAAGGGCTCGACCCCACCCAGAAGGGAAATTATGTCCTGGTCATTTATTATCAAATGGAATCAAAAGACAACGTGAAGAGCATATACATGTGGGATTTAGGAAGCTGCAACATTTCTATGTGTTTGCAAACTCAGTAGTAAACATTTAATATAATGTGGAAAGAGATAAAGAACAACTCTCATCATCAGACTGAATGTTGCTGATAATAAGCTCTAATAACACTTTCATTTTGCTCTGGTTACACTGTCCAGTGGATTATTTCCATTATTCGGGTCCATTTCCATTGGTTAGACTTTGTAAATAATTAGTTTGAATCTTATATATATATATCTATCTCTATATTGAGATGAAATTATTTTTTCATGTCAAGTCCCAAAATGTGGAGTTTTGAATGTGAGCTTTACTTCTGCATTTTATTGTAACATGAGAGGATGTTTTTCATGTCTCAGACCTCTGCAGTTTTTCTTTTTATCAGATCTACAGGGTTTAATTCTTTCTTTCTTTCTGGTTTGACAGCTTCTGTTTCCCTTTACTTAAGTCAAACCACTTTTCCTTTTTGCTGTATTTTTCCTCTCTGTCAACGTACAAGAAGAGGCCCGTGGAGCTGATTCTCCCAATATGACATTTAATTTAACAGGAGTTATGTTTACACCATCTCTGTCCTTGAGCTCAGCGAGCAGGAGGCTGTAGATCATGTTCTCAATTTGGGTGGTATTCAGAGCAAATTCATATTTTGTTGGGGTTTGTCTCTGTCTGCTTGTTTTAGGGTGGATGAAGGTGTAGCTGCACACAAGTGTCAAACTGTGTCAATAGTAAGTGATTTGATTTAACCTCAACTGCCTGTAGAGCAATGGTCAACCTCCTGACACATCTGGATCTGGAGTTATCAGAGACTCAAGCTGAGTAAACATTAGCAGCAGCTCAGCTCTACCAAACTACATCAGAAACACTGATTTATAACATTCAGTTTCTTTATGTAGTGTTTAATGGCTATAATGACCAAATCTCTTTGTTTTGGAGAAGAGGAAACGTTAATTAATAATTTGGCTCCCAGTAAAAACCTCCTGAACGATGAACACTGAGGGAATCCTCACCAGGAGAACCTCACTGCAATGACGGCAGTAGTGAAGACAACAACTCCCGTGATCTCCCCTGCTTTAACTGTGGCTTCTTTTGCTCAGTGAGAAAAAGGTTTTTGAGGAGAACCATGGCAACACTTCTGAACGTAAATTTTGGTACTTGTACGAAAACTCAAACAGATGTCAGAAATTTATCTCGGAGCTGTTAGAAGTGACAGGTGCACAGAAGTGTTGCCTCAGCTCGTATGTTTCATGTCTTTCTTTTAAGCAGATGTCAATCATCAACACATCAGACCAAGACTGTGACAGGCTGAGATGAACAGAACAAGAGAAGAACTGAGAAAGAGAACTTCTTTGATTCTGTCATTTTTACTTCCTTCCTCTCAGCCCACACCTCGCTAATTGCTAAAACACACTGCTCCAACTGTATTTTAACAGATTAAAGTGAATATTTTTAGCAGAACCTTCCTAACTAACCGCCAACATCTCCTCCTGAAAAACACAAAATGTATTTCTCCTGCTACACATGTGAAAGTGTGTGTGTGTCAGTGTGTGTTTGATGATATTTCTGCTTGTTGCATCATTCCTCTACCACAGGAAGGTCTGATGGACACTTGAATCCATGAAAGGACCTGTCTGTCTGCATCTGTACGCCTGTCTGTCAGTCATCGCCGGGATGTGACGGCTCAGGGTTCCTCTATCTCCGCAACAAAAACACACTCAGGGATATTTTCTTGTCCCTCAGCGTTGTCATTGTCAGGTTTAAGAAGTAGCTTGAGACACATTTCCAGCACTGACCTTTTCGCACATGAAAGAGCCATACTGTTGTGTTCAGTGTCATTTTTTACCCATTTGAGGACAAATTTAAAGCTATGCCAGGTCCATTTTACAACATGCTGCAGCTGAAAACCTGTGAATACAAGGTTCAAACCATCCTATAGGAATTATTTTTCTTTGGTGCAGTTACAGAGACGTGTGCTTTACAAGTTCAAAGGAATATTTCAATCACTGTAGAGAAGAAGTAAGACAGGTCACGTAAGGAAAAGTAACCTCTAAAGAGCAGAGGAAACTGCAGAGACCTGCCTCTGAAAAATGTGGATGACTCATAAAAAAGTTTTATTCTTTGTAAATCTGTAGAAAAAATAGGTTAAATTTGAAGGGAAAGTTGAGGGCTTAGGAGGTTAATATTTGTGAGGTTGTTTATAAAAGATGTGAGTCCTTGTACAGTCTGATCTGCAGTGTTTCATTGCTTCGGTTACTGTTTTGTTGCTGCTTTGCTCTGTTTTGTGCTTTTTGTTTAAATAAAAAAACAAGAGGAAACGTGTCTCACCTCCTGCCGGAGCGAAGCTGCTGCAGATCAGCACGGAGTCTCCACATCCTCTGATTTCCAGTTTTTCTCATCTCTCCTCTGCATTTCATCTGATTACAGCACCAGTTCGAGTGCAACAAGAGCTGCTTCATCATCACATCACTGCTGCAGTAAAACTCTTTTCATTACAGGTGCATTACTGACAGATTGCACTTTAGTTCAAGGATCACTGTCTCTCCCTCCTCTCCCTCAGGCTTTCATGTGCCTCTCAGGAACTTTGTGAGGTTTTATTCAGAAGTAAACACAGGCTGAGATGGCTCAGACACAACAGTAGAATTTTATT
Source organism: Lates calcarifer (assembly GCF_001640805.2). Taxonomy (NCBI): domain Eukaryota; kingdom Metazoa; phylum Chordata; class Actinopteri; family Centropomidae; genus Lates; species Lates calcarifer. The sequence continues at coordinate 13,128,477 of NC_066850.1, forward strand.
CCACCATTCATTTATGGTTGAGATACTTCATTCTGGACCAAATTGTGGAATGACACACCTTTATGACCATCTATAAATGTTAGTTTTTAATTTTCAAAAATAAAGTTAAAATTACCAAAAGAATGTGAGGAAATAACAGTTGCAGAGATATCTGCTGAGGTTAGTATGCTAACACCAGCTAGCCCCCAGCTTGTCCTGTCTCGTGATACCACTTTAGACCTCAACAGGCGATAGCGAGTCACTATATCACCACAATGACGGTAAATAAAGATGGATGATGACTTCCTCCCACTGTGCGAAAATGAAACCAAAGAATCCCAGATGCGAGCACTGCTACCTTTGTGCTGGTGACATCATTTGAAGCTGGAGTCTCAGCAGGTGGAGCGGAGGTATTGAAGTCCCGCCCATACACCTGCCTGACCAATCACAAGTCAACCACAGCTGTCAGTTATGATATTTCACCTGCTTTTATAGCATGAAAGAACACATTAAAACCAAACTTACCAGACAAATGAACACTTCAACATACATCAGCATGAGTAGAACTACCAAAATATAGTGGTGCAGGGATGACAGATTTTTGTAGACTAGCCCCAAATTTAGCATCACCCACCTTTGACAAAAAGCCAACAGGATTTTCTCCTTGTTTTTTGAATTATTTTGAAAAATAAGCTCAGTGACATTCTGATCCTTACAAGTTTACAATTAAAAATACAAGTAAAAAGCTAATGTTAGTCTATAAACCAACTACACCACGGTCACATGACGTCACGTCTCGACCACTAAGCTTCCAACTGTTGTAGAATAAATCATGAAAATGTCTTGAACTTGTGTAAAACTGAGTGCTAAAATGATAATTCACATCTAGGTTTTAGGACTCGTTCCTGCACCACTTCACAGAAAATCTATCAGGACAAATTTTAGACATGTCCCATCCACTAACATGGAGGGGGCAGCCAGCCACCAGATGTGTGTGTGTGGACCAGATATTTTGGCTTCACTTTTCAGGGTGCTGTCATGTCATCCATCTTTTATACAATCACTGGTGCAACATAAGAGGATGGAGACGCTCAGAAGATGTATTCTAACCTCTTGTATTGTAAACACAACATTAGCTGAAGCTCTTGACAGCGACCGGCACCACCACCTGCTCCCGGCAAAAAACCAAAGAAAAGAAGTGATGGAAATAGAAGCACTGGTGTTGTAAAAGCCTCCTTGTCTCTTTCCCAGAAGGGCTTCACTGTAAAACATCTGCAGCAAGTGTTAGCAGAGTGAATCATGTTATTCATAATATTTGAGAACTTGTTGACTTGTAGCAGAATAAATGTGCATATTTATGTGCAAATTGTGATGGATTTGCATCTAAATTCGGCACTACTACTTTCAACCACATGACGAAAACCCCTGCTGTTCATTTGTAATCTCAACACTTGCTATTTTTTCTCTCTCCTTCACACATCACTCCAAGTTTCTTAATAAATTGACACAATATTTATAACTGCAGAGAGTCGCTTCATTAGATCTGAGAGCTGTCACCAGAGCCTCACCTACACCTCCAACACACACACAAATACACAGAGTTTAAATGTGAATGCAGATAGGGCGGAGGCCTGTCACTGATAACAATGAGACAAACAAGATAGATTGAAAACCTGAAGACTGAGTTGCCTGAAGGAGAGAGAGAGAGAGAGAGAGAGAGACTAACAGAGCGTACTGCGGTGAAATCACAGGCTGTAAACACATAATTTGTCATGTGAATGACAGACTGTCTCCATTCGTCACATCTTTCTCCTCTGTGCTCTTTTCTTCTTCCTCTCCTCCTCCTCTTCGTCTTCATTTTATCTTTGTTGTTGTTGTTGTTGTTGTTGTTGTGTGTGTGTGTGTGTGTGTGTGTGGGATGTCTGACAGATTGGTGTCAGTTCTGCTCTGTTGAGACAGACTCCCTCTTTCTCTTTCCCCTCTCAACTCACCCTCTGTCGTTCTGTCATGTTAATTCCTACAATACAAATTGTAATCTTAAAGGCACACTCTCTGATTTTGTTTTCTTGCCCAACAGCAACCCTGAGAACCACCCCAAAATTTCCTGTTGTTGTTGTTGTTGTTTGAGGCTGCAAAGTCAGTGAATGAAAAAGCCTCTGGTTTCTTTAAATTTCTCAGGAGGAATCAATCTGTAAAAGCTTGAAAGAAGTAAATTATAGCTCCACTTTGTCCATGATGACTGCTTGTCAAGATGGAGGAGATACAATGGCGTAGGAGCCATTTTGTGGTGTGTGTGCGTGTGCTGTTAGGATACAAATATCTAAAATGCGGCAAGAAGAGTATGTATCCAGATGTGAGGATATAAAGAGCTGGAGAAACTCTACATATTCAGGCATGACTCAGTGACTGTGCAGTGGTAGTGTTTTCTTTTTATTGTGTCTCTTTTCTGCAGGCACACACAGATTTGAAACGTTACCTGTTGTTCAGAGTTTAAGGTTGTTTTTCAGAGGTTAAGCCTGTAAATAAATTCCACTCCACCTACCCATCTCATCAAAACAAGGAAATGAAATGAAGCATCTTTTTCATTAAAAATTTCTACAATATCTGCAACAGCAGCTCTGTCATTTTCTCAGATGGACCTACACACCTGTTCTCTGTTACCTATCATTCAGATCTGCTCTTCCTACCTACATACCTGTTCACATTTCCCCCATCAGCTCCTCTGCTCAGATATACAATATTATATCAACTATAATTTAATGCAGTTTATTTGTCCAGGTTTTGATGTATAAAGGAATTTTATACAGGACTGAACAAAATTGGTTGTGTCACACACATAAGGAGAAACTTCACAACTGCCCCTCTAAAACATGCATGAACTACAGGATCTGAAAATAACGGTGCATCACACACTGCAGGATATTGTTAAGATTATTGATAGCACTCACCTGGTAGAGCACTGGGTCCTTATTGTAGGGGCTGGGGTTTCAATCTCGCCCCGGCCCTTTGCTGAATGCTCCCTTGCTTTTCCTGTCACTCTCTGACCATTGAAAAATAAATGAATATCAAACATGTCTAATAAGTCTGTGAGCAGTACAGGAGGTTTTAAGGCTGGATCTGTAAACTGCACAGGACTTAAAGTGATGTTAGCTCATCTGTCCAGTAGGAGGAGAGCCAACTCAGGTCCCTCCATGAATCAAATGCTGATGTTGACCCTAGTTTTCCCCCAACGTTGCTTCTATTCATATTTTGGCCATTGGCTTCATGAGATAAAGTTTTCTGTTTTTCTTTTTGGTGTGGAGTGTGTGTTGGAGTATTTCTTGTGCTGGGGACCAGTTGTTTCGTAACATTGGCAGACTCCATCTCAAAGTTAACGAGAGTACACTGCCAGTGCGGTGGCGGCAAGAGAGAGTTTTATTATGACAAGGCACTCGAGAGTGAGCATCCTGAAAACTTGAGTTTTTTACGTAGAAATCAGTGTACAGGGTGCTATAGGCAGCGGAGAGAATGGCTAATTTTTTATGTCACGTTATCATCTTTTCACACATTGGCAACAAAAATGCAATTATTACATCTAAATTCTTCCGTACAGTTCCTCTTACATATACCAACCAAAACAAACTGTTCCTCTTTTTGTTTGTGGACTTTAAATAATTGATCAGTGTTGATCATTTTAAAGTTCAGGACATGTAGTTTAAGAGGATTAATCTTCACAGTTGTTAACAGGATTTAACTTTCCACACATCAACAGGATTAATTTATAGTATCATAATGAAGTGTTAGCGTAGCTCGCAGCAGGATTTAGTTAGACCAGAACCAGTCCCTGACGTGGATCAACTCTCCCATCATGCAACTCAGTGTAAAGGTCAACATAAAGGTCTGCCAGCTTTTCACCCACTCACACACACGCATCCATCGATTTATAATCCATCACACAGATCAATAGACACAGTATTGACACACAGCACTGCAGCGTGAACACACACATTAAACAGTGTGATAGAAATAATCCTGCAGTGATTCATGTGTTTTATCGTGTCTTGGTGATTAATCTGTCATCGTCATTGATGAAACATTTGTCTCAGCTGTCGCCTTTAATTTGCAGATCATTCACACAAACCTGTCAGAGGTGTGTGTTTTTAAATGTGTCACATTAACGGGATCAATTCAAATATTCACACAACTGCAGACTGTGACCTCAGGGTTTCATCAGGAGAGAGACAGAGAAGAGAGAGACACAGACATAAAAACAGAAACAGGAATTTTAGATCATAAGACAAAAGCTCTCGTTCCTGTGTTTTCCTTATGAAGTATTGTGTATTTTGTTCTTCTGTTTTACTGTCCAAAAACTATTAAAATTTATCAGTGGGTGACATGTTCCTTCATCACCTTTAGTTTGTATAGACTCAGTGGATTAGAGTGGAAAAATAGTCCCCAACATAAAAAGTGCTATCCCATCTTTTTGGTTAGTTTATAATAATCAAACTACATATTTGTGAGGTGTTTTAGTCCCAGCAAGTACCCACCAGGATACAAGTACAAGTACCCCTGGGGATTGGGGACATCTGAAAGTCATCAGATTGTTGATCAATGTGTGTCCTGTAGGATACAATTAAGTGATGACATTTTATATCCAAAAGGTCAAAGGTCAACTTTTTCTGCAAAAACACTCTTATCTGTTGGGAGAATGTGACCATACTTCCTTAAATTTGACTGGTTGGAGCTGCTATAGAAAACTGAGCCCAACTCTTCCTGTTGATTTGCATTTTCTGTGGAGTGTGTGTTGTTGTGTTCAGCCATGACCAGAAACATTTATTACTTTGTCTTACTGTTGTTGATCATGGTGCACTTGTTGTTGTTGCCTCTTGTTTTGTAGCATTTTGCATTTGAAGCTAATTTTTTCTTTTCCTTGTGAGTGAAAGAGCGAAAGGAGACCCAGATGCTGAGGTCCCCTCTCCCCTCTTCCTCCTCCTCCTCCACCTCCCCTCTGCACAGCTCCACCCGCCTCCCGATGCCCTGAAGGCAGCAGCAGAAGGACAACCCCAACGCACCATCTGAGCACAGAGCAGCCAGGGGGCGCTTCATTTACGCTACAGAGCCTCCCCGTTTAACCCAGCACAATACCCTGCAGCGCGCGCACACTCACACACACACACACACACACACACACACACACACACACACAGGTTTATCGTGCTTGCGAGGACTCTGCATTGACAACCACTTGTTTCCTGGAGGCTCAGTTTGACCTCAGCTACATAAATAGCCAACTTCCTGTTTTATCTCATGACAATCCCTTGTCTCAGTCCAGTTTCAGGCATCAAGAAATATTGGACCTGGGTCAACCTTTCCTGTCTCAAATCTCTTCAAAGTTCACGACTCAGATTCTGACTGATCTCCAAACATCACAGGACTCCGGCTCTTCTTGTTATTTTAATCTAGTTTCTGAAGAAAACAAGGGAGAGAGAGAATCCACAGAGGTCCACAGATGGACTTCTGGGACTTAAAATCTAAGCTGTAACAGTAAAAACTGTTTTCCTGTGTCTTAAAAAAGGCGGTTGCTAACGAGTGTCTAAATGAGACTACAGAGGTTGTCGGGGACGTTAACATGAAGACTGATCTACTCAGCAGTCCACCTTTACAGCCTCACTGTGTTTCTACTCACTCTTTCAAACTATCACTAACTTTCTAAGAAGAAAGGCTTTTGTAGAAGAGGTCAGAACTAAATGAAATGACAAGGTGGAAGCTTAGTGGTGGAGATGCTGACGTCATGTGACCGTGGTGTAGTTGGTTTATAGACTAACATTAGCTTTTTACTAATGGAGATTGTATTTAGGCTTCAAACATCAGAACAGTGGTGTTCATCTGTGAAGATTATCTGATGAGCTAAACATGTAAGAATCAGAAACTTTTGTTGGTCACGGTTTATTTTCTCTAATAATCAAAAACCCAATGAAAAAATCCCACTAGCTTTGATGCTAACCTCTGGGTTGGCCTACAAAAATATGTTATCCCTGCACAACTCTATAGTAGGCTCTATGATAACTTTATGGAAGTGCAATATTAAATCTCTGGGGTTCCCCTTGAAGAGTGGGACATGCTCCTCACCTCATTCTAGCATCAAGCCAGAGTGGGTTTACTGCTGCCCCCAGTGGCCAGTGGAGGGAAAACACCCACTGTAATTGACTGCCATTGGAACTGCTGATTACTGAGAACAGCATCATGTATCACCCAAAGAAATACTTGGAAAAGCTGCACAAACTTCCCCACCGTCACTAAAAATCAGCACAAGGCCACTCAGCTAAAAGAATGGTTATTGATGAGATGCGAGTGATAACCTGTGAATAAATATGGGTCTGACACCAGAGCTGGATAGTATATTAGTGTGTCCATATTAACACTGCCTCTTCTCCCTGATCTAAGTGGCAAACAGCTGTGAAAAAGTAATTAAAAGGAGTTGAAGGAGTTTGCTGCTCTGAGACAAATGCCTGCCGGAGGGAGGAAAACACTCTTCATCACTGTCAGGAGAGGAGGAGGAGGAGGAGGAGATGAAGGAGTCATACTGGGTTTATCAGGGGAGAAGACAAGGTGAAAAAGAAAAGTTTATTTTACAGAAGCGATTAAACGGAGAAGGTTTTTATTACTGTGTGAAGGAAGTGGAGAAATACAACTTTTATCACTGCAGAGGGAGGATCAGGAGAAAAGAGGAGGAGATGGAGGAGAACAACAGGTTTTTATTATCACATCGAGAAGAGGATGGGAAGAGATAGCAGAGAAAAATGAAAGAGGGGAGAGAAACCAGTAATTAAATGATGAAAAAAGACTGAAAACACTTAATGTGGTGAGAGAAGAGGAGGAGGATGAGAGGAGAATAAAAGAAGAATAAAAATGGGACTTAGAGGAAAGAGAGGAAGACAGAGAGAACAACGGAGGAGTGAAGGTGGAAGATAGAAGAGAAGAAAGCGAGGCAAAGCAGAGGCAGAAAAGAAAAATGAAAAAATTGAAAAAAAAAAAGGTGTCTACTTTGTTTCCTCAGATGGCTGTCCATCGATCACCTGATCAATTGTTGTGATTGGAGGCCTCGACATCACCGAGCCCGCTCAATGGCTAGCTGTCCTCCACTCCGGGGCCGGGTGACCTCATTGGTCGACCAATCGATTGGCTTTCTGCGGGTGGGGGGGCTTGTCTGTGGATCAGCTGACGACTGGATTGGGGATTGATTGGTCAGACTGATTGATCGGCTTCATCAGGGTGATAAGATCAATGGACACGATGCGGAGTGAAGGATCAGAGACAAACACAGGGTTTAATTTGTCAGCGTAACGACTCTGCATCACTAGAACTGAATAGACGACAGCTCCATTTTATTTAAAGACTCACATCTAAATAAAATATATTTGTGATTTAATACAGTTACATTTACAGAGACATTCCCATGAGCCTCAGCTGCACTTTGTTGGTGCTAATTAGCAGATGTTAGCATACTGATGTTTTCAGTTGGAGAACGTTCCCTCTTTTATTATGTATGAACTGGGAATGACAGTACTTCATGGAACAACACACAGACAAAATGTGCAGACAGTGAAACAGGTGAAATGTAAAGCAATTGTCACACTGGAATACCAGCCACTTAACTCACTTCAGCTGTACCAACTTTGGTGACTTTGGTTTCTTGGTTTTAGTTGTAAATTATCATTTCTCTTCAAGGTATCAAGGAGCTTTATTGTCATTCCAACACATGTGAACATGAGGTGAACGAAATAGGTCTGGTCTCGGTGCAAGCCAATTACAGAATAATAAAAGTATAAAAATACAGTAAGAATAACTAATAAATAACTAAGTATAATATAAGCTAAGAAGTAATATAAATATAGAGAATTTACAGTATAAGTTAAGATGAAAAAAGATGAATGGAAGTATTGTTGTTGCCTTATGATGTTTTGAAAATCCACACTCCCTTGTGTTCTCTATGGTTTTTTGTTACCTCCTGTTTTATTTTATAATCACCTGTCCTGGTGTGTTGTTTATAAGTCCTGTCTTTGTCCCGTTTCCCTCCCGATGATTGTCCTCACCTGCGTCCTATTAGTAGTTATCCCCTGTGTATTTATAGTCCTGTCTCTCCCCTGTTTAGTTGTCGAAGTATTGTGTTATGTTCGTGTCCTGTGCTGAGCTTTTGAGTGTCTTTTGCTCCCCTGTGTTGGCTTTCCCAAAAAACATGTAAAAACTTGTATGTTTTTTCATTTCCTTTGAACTTCATAACCTCATCCCGTGAGTCTTTTGGTTTGTTTTTTGTCTAAATAAACTCTAAATTGCCTCAGCCTGCCCACCATGTCTGCATCTGGGTCCAACTCCTGTATCCCTCAGCCCAAACCCTATCATTCAGCATTCTTATTAGTGGTGCGAATGCAAACAGAAAAAGCCCCTGAAGGTGTGCAGCTCTCAGGGAGTCCCCCGAACTGTTTGGTCCAGATGTGTATTATCATTTAATTCAGAGCAGCACTGAGGTGCATGGGATGATGTTTTCAGTAGATGGGGCTGCCATCTGACTGTGAAATAAGTGACATCATTGTATCTTTTTTAATAGTATATAGCTGGCCACTATAAGCTTGCAAACTTGGTTATTACTTTTGTTTTACAGTAAGTGGAGTAATTACATTACAACAGCAAAGCTGTCATTGGTGCTGAAGATGCTAAAGATGCTAATTTCGTCCATCATCCAAGATAATATCCACAGAAATAATAGAGTATACATGCTGCTGGAGTGACTGGATGTCCTGCTGCTGCTAATGCTAGCTTCAACCAAGTTGGCAGCTGGGGTGGGTTCTGCTTCAGCTGATGCAGCATTGTTGTTTTCTTCCTTGTCGTCCTCTGTATTGATAATGTTCATTTGTGTGTGGTTTTTTGTTGTACAGGACTCAGCAAAAACACTCAAGGTTTTCTAATTGAGAGGAAAAACCTTTGCTGAGGGTGTTTCTGCAGTCATGACAGTCACATCAGATTTGTATGGATCAGATTTTTTTTAAAGTTAGCGTACTGAGTTTGAATAAAAGTGGTTTGGAATTCTTGGAGCTCAATGCGAGTGGTTTATTAATAACATTCCTCTGTGTGTGTGTGTGTGTGTGTGTGTGTGTGTGTGTGTGGAGAGGATTGTCCCACCTTGTTTTCATTTGTGTCTGAATGTGTGGTGTGTATGAGTGTGTTTGTATGTACCATGTGTGTGTGAAGGTGTGTGTGTGTGTGTGCACGTGCGCACGTGTTGTGCATCTTATCAAGAGCTCATGAATTATTGAGCTCCATTTAGAACCCTTATCACTGTCCCCATGGCAACCAGCCCCATGGGGCACACACACACACATACTTCTTGTTCAGATGACCGGTGTGGGTGTTTGTTGTTGTTGTTGAACTAAAGCTCCCAGTGGTCTATGTTTGTCCTCGGTCCAAACTGGACATTACGTTGCACTCATGTTTTATTCATGTTTTCAAACTGTGTGTGTGTCTGTGTGTGTGTATGTAGCTGCTACTGCTTTGTTTCAAAGATCTGATGATGTTTCCTGTATTTGACTGAACTGTTACAAAACACCTGAGATCAGGACGACCTGCAGCTCAGGCAGAGGATCAGAGGAGCGGCTCCCTCTGGCTGCAGAGAGTGTGAAGTTCAGCTAAGATGACTGACAGGATTCTGTTGTCATTAATCAGCATGACATTTATTTTATGTTGGATGTTACTAACCCTACAAAGTCAGGTCAAGCAAACTGACTATTTATAGCAAATTGTTGTTCATTCTTGATTTTGTAAATTATAGAAATAGAACAGAATCCACCAATAAACACAAAGAGGACTCTGCTCCCTGAACACCTGTTCTTGTCCTGTGTAACAGAAGATAGGTACGATCTCCCTCTAACTCAGTGACAGTTCAGCAGCTTAAACTGCTGGAATGCTGAACTGTAGATCAGTTAAAAAGACTCTGAAGTCATTAAAAACCAGCGTTCATCTCTGATATCCAGCCAGGAAACTTTGAAAATATCAAGAATTATACACAGAGTTTGGTGTGTTTGTTACAGAAACGGTACTTCCTGCTCCAGAATGAGGAGGGTATTTACTGTCAGCTGCTGATGTGTTTGTGCATTCTGATGTTGTAACACTGTCATTCTTCATCTACTGCCACCTCCTCCTGTCATCATACACCACCTCACACACACTCATCTTCATTTTGTCATCCTGTATCTCCCTGTCCTCTTTAATGCCTCCATTTGATCTGGTACTTTCTATTGTGCTTGGCTCAGCAACCTGCAGTACAAACAAACACACAAGTTGTTTTTGTCACTTAGGAGGATGTTGCATTGATTCAAATTATTGTAAATACATGATATATACCTCCAAGGTAAGCTTAACTCTACCAAACTCTAAACTTAGCCCAGGAAAAATTGTACCTCTCAAACAGCACTCAAAAGAAAGAATGACTCTAAAGGTCTAAAACTGGTCCTCACAACGACAGCAGTGCTACAGCACACACACATGGTGTAATGTTAATAAGAGATGCAGTTGGGTAGTTTTATAACTCCTCTTAAAAGAGATTTACTGAGTCGGAGGGAGAATTAGAGATAGAATAACAGAGTTATCTCCTTTATTTCCCCCTTTCTTAGACTGTGTGCTTTTCTCAGACAGAAAAATGCACTTTAAAAAGGAAGGAACAGTGAGGGGAATAAAAAGACAGCTAAGGCAGCGGAATCAATCATGTTTATTCAGTAGGTTGTATCCAATCTGAGCTCCTTAATAACCCAGCAAACCTCCAATAAGAGATGAAATAGGAACTGATAATAAGTTAAAAACTATGAGATTACAACATTAAAGCATTTTGGTAAAAAAAAAAAAAAAAAAAAAAAAAAAAAGTGATGAAAAAAAGAACAAAAACAGACCATTAATAAACAAAGCAGCCAATCTCAGAGGAAGGGATGTTAAAGAGAACTAAAAAGAGTTTCCATTAAATTTTTCCTGGTTTCCGCAGATCTGCACTTAACAGCAGCCTCCTCATCATAATACGATCCAGGGTCAAAGAAAACTAAACTAACATACCAATGCTCTGCTAGCACCCTTTACAGTCCATAATCTGAAAGTGTTATCCTCTGAGGAGAATGAATGTGATCAGTACATCTCATGAAAATATGTAAGAGTCTAGCAGCTATTTCAGCCTGTACTTTGTCACAGCAGCACTTTGAGCTAAATTCTCACATGCTATGCTAACATGTTTAGCAGGTATAATATTTGCCATGTTCACCATCTTAGTGTGTTAATGTGCTAATATTTGCTAATAAGCACCAAAGAGAAAGTACAGCTTGGGCTGATGGGAATTTGGTCATAAACCAAACAATTGGACAAATTTGATCTGATGATGGCATTAGACGAAAAATGGATTTCTGAAGTTATTACAGTTGATCCTGAAGGGACCACGTTTGCACTAAATCACATGGCACTTGCACTTTGATAGTTGTCAACGCTTTTCATTTATAATTACAAATATCAAACTCATGGTGCCGCTAGAGAAGAAGTCGAAGGATCACAAGAATTAGTGGGGGTCATTGTCTGGGGGCCATGAACATCTTTGTTAAATTTCATGCCAATCTCTAGATTAGTTGAGTCTGGATGTTTTCAATATCAAGCCAAGACCGCCATCTTTTCTTGACCTCTTGACCATTCCAGGCTACTGTAGAAACATGGAATAGGAATAGCCCATTCTAAGCAAAACAAAAACACATAGATTATTAGTTTTAGGTGATTATACACTAATAAAAACAGACTTCTGCATATATTATATCCATTTTCTGCCAATAGCCAATTGTAAATGTTACACACTGGTCCTTTAAGAGAGCACAAAAAGGATATTCAACAGTTTCAGGTTCTTAAATCCAGGAGGCGTTTGTGTTTAATTTGAGTTGATATGTTTCTTGAGGAGCTCAAACTGTGTCCAACTGTAGCTCCCCAGGATGTGTCTTTTTAATCTTATCTTCATGTTGCTCAGAGTGAGTCTGGCTTCCTCCCCCCAGCCTCCCCTCCTCCCTCCGTTCTCCCTGTACATGATAACAGCTACAACACCACACAAGATGTGATAACACCTGACAAGTGGGGAAGTTCAGGTGTGGTAGTCTGGATCTGCCAATGCAGGGAGAGAGACTGGATGCTCTTATTCAGAAATGATGGGTGATAGGATATTTTGTTTTCATAAGTTTCATTCACTCAGTTGGGAGTTAATAGAGTGGTGCAGGGATGACTTATTTTTGTAGTCCAACCCAGAAGTTAGCATCACCCTGGTTCCCTCAACAAAAAGCCTAACCCTAACCCTTCACTGATGAACACCACTGTTCTGATGTTTGAAGCCTAAATACAATCTCCATTAGTAAAAAGCTAATGTTAGTATATAAACCAACTACACCACGGTCACATGACGTCAGCATCTCCACCACTAAGCTGATAGTTTGAAAGAGTGAGTAGAAACACAGTGAGGCTGTAAAGGTGGACTGCTGAGTAGATCAGTTTTCATGTTAACGTCCCCGACAACCTCTGTAGTCTCATTTAGACACTCGTTAGCAACCGCCTTTTTTAAGACACATAAAAGCTTAAAATAGTGGGAAATTTTCGGACGAATTTTATGATGTAGGGTAAAATGTGAAAATGTCTTGAGCTTGTGTTAAAACCACAGACCTTATTTCAGAAACTGAAGTGCTATAACGCTAACTCACTTCCTGGTTTCAAAAGCAACACAAACTGCTAAAACATAGGGTGTAAAGACATTTAGTCTTGTTTATATTTGTTCAAAAAATCAGTATAAATGATGACACCTTGGTATCTGGAAATCTGCCCCTTATGATGAAACAACTAATCAGCTAATTGGAAAAAATAATCAATAACCATCAGTTGCAGCCCCATAGTTTATAGCTCCTTTGATTGACCTATAATTTCAGTAACACACACACACACACACACACACACACACACACACACACACGTGAGCTTGACCCTGTTTGGTCAAATTAAAGTCATAAATTGTGTTTCCATTAACGTCCTATTGACTGGTTTTAGTTTATCCCAGCCGGGCAGAGGTTCAATCCCTCAGCTGCTGTTAAACAACTCTCCACCTGTATGAGGATGATGATAATGATGAAGAGATGGAGAGAGAAGGAGGAGAGGAAGAGGAGGAGGAAGTGGAGGGAAAAAAAGAGTAGGAGATGTATGGAAGGGGGAGGAGGAGGAAGAAGAGTTCTGTGAATATTCATCCTTCAATGTAATGACGATAAACTTCACCTCCATAAATCACTGTCCTGCAATCGCGCACACACACAGACACACACACACACACACACACACACACTGCGGTCTAATTTAGAGTGTGTTATCAGAGCAGCAGACGAGCTGTTGATCCAGCGACCTTTGGCAACGAGAAAAAACTGTCTCACTCTCTGCAAGTTTCTCTCTGTCTAACACACAAACACACACACACACACACACACACACACAAACGCACACACACACACACACACACACACACAAACACAGACACACACTTTAACTTCCTGTCTCTCCTGAGGAAAACACTTTGCTGACTTGTGATAATGACGCTGTCTAACTCTCTCCAACTATCTTCTGTCCTCTCATTACGTTTTCCTCAGCTCTGTTCCATTTCCATTAAAGTGCTTCTTTTCTTTTTGCCGACTCCTCCTTTCATTAATTCCCCACCTCCATCATTCCCTTTTTAACTCCTTTCCTTCACTACCTCACCCCACCACCCCCTTATCTGTGGGGGATAAACATATAACTGATGTGCTCCAGTGAGAAAATGTATTCAGTATATTCTGTGTATTTCGGAATAATTGGCAACCACGACCATGAAGTGTATTAATTGTTGCAGTCAGTCACTGAAAGCTGCATAAAGACTCACTAACGAGCCTTGATGTGATACAGCTGTGTCCCATTTAAGGTCCCACCTCCATCAAAGTCTTCATATGTAGAGGAAATCCATCCTCACAGCTCGACTTGTTCCACAAATTCTGAGAGATGTTTTAAAGAGATGTGTGAAATGTGCTTGTTTTAAGAGGTCACAGCAGTTGATTGCATGTCATTATGCCTCCATTCCCCAAAATTCTGAACACAAATTCAAAACTGCACATTTAAATCCAGAAACTTCTAACTTCCAGGTCATAACTAATCTCTCCACTCAAAACCTTGAAAAAACTAAACCTTGTCCTCAGACACAAACAAAAGCCCTCAAAAACTCAAAAGACACTACAACATCAGACTACACAGACCTCGTCCATCTCCTGAAGGTTGTGACTGGTGTGTGAACAATTCTGACTCATAGTGTATACACCTGGATAATTGTGTATTAATTGGGTTCAAGCTGTGCTGACTTGAATGAACAATACTGACTGGTAGTGCTTTCTAAATGGGCATCTGGTGTAGGCAATGCTACATGAAGGAATTGTGTTTGTGTTTGTGAAAAATCCACAGTTCAACAGATTTTAAATTTTTGGTTAATGGTGTAAAGGTTTTGAATGTTTAGCTATAAGCCTTGTAATAGTGTGTAAGCAATTGAAAAAAAAAAACTGTAAAAGCAGCTGAATTAACTGTTAGCAGCTCCTGTTTGTGATGTGCCCATGCATGTACAGACAACTATCACTGGACTGAAGAAAAGTTAAAAATGTGATGATTCTCAGACATGTTAGGATTTATGGATGATATCTCCTGAAAGAGAACGTTCTGATCAGCTCCGATTAGACTGAGTCTGAGCAGGAGTGTGCGCGTGAACTTCTGAACCTGTATCATCCAGTCTTTACCACAAAAGCAGTTTCTCAAGTGTCCAGTCAGCACAAAACATTTTAAACAGTCAACAGTTTAAGCTGAAAAAAAAAAATCAGCTGGCTGCTGTCACAGCTTTCCTTTAAATCTCTTCCATAAATCTGGCTCAGATGTAAACCACTGCAGCCATATTAATCACAAACAAGAATAAGAAATAACAAATGAATTTTTATGTTTGTGACATTTGTGGAAGGATTAATAAAATAAAATCTAGTATCAGCGTGGTTAAAATCCAGTTCACTCATTACTGAGTAAAAAATGTTCTTTCGTAACGGTCCTAGTTCTCTATGTATAGTGTCCCTCACATGCCAAATCATTGCATTTCTGGGTGGCCTAAATCACCCTGAAAATAAAAATATATACAACTGACCCTTTGTTTAGTCCCACCCCATTTGTTGTTAGCTGCTAGCAGTTGTTAGCAGTTTCAGAGAGAAGCAGATAGACTGGTCCACAGTCTGAGCTTGAGGGATTTATCCAGGATGTTGAACTGACTCAGCAGCAAAACCAGAAAGACAGAAGCTAAAACTACAGATCACAATGTAAAAGTCAACACATCACCTGGAGATCAAAACAGAGGGAGCGACACTGTTCCTGTGAAGCAGAGTAGCAGCACATATACATATATGTATATATATATATATATATATATATATTGAATAGTGAGCTTAGCATAGCAAAGTGGAAGAAACACAGATCTCCCTCCAACTTCTCTGGGTAATGTTTAATGTTTGACCATGATGAGCCTGAAAATCTTTAAAATACAAAATAATTGCATAACAGTCTGTGGTGCGTCGGTGACTGATGCTACTATGATTGGCCAGTCTGCGTTCAAGGGGCGGGACTGAGCGAAGGGTCGATACCTGGATGATGGGAAATATTTTGTATCTTGTCTTCTACTTGTCGGGGTCAGTTCAGATCTGTCTCTAGTTGCAGGTTTTCTTTATAGATTGATGAAAAATTGAAGAACAAGTGACATTTGTTTGTTTATTTCTTGAAAGTATTTCCTCTACACTTGACTTGTGTGCAGTAAAAATGACACAAGGAGCATCAAATATTGATCACTGCCTCCTCTCTTCCTTCCATTTCTCCCTCTTTCTCTTCACTTCTTCATCTTATCGACTCTGTTTTGTTCCCTGAGCAGCATCAGGAAATGGACTGATCCCGATTTTAGATGGAAGATGAACGAAGAAGTGATTTAAAATTAAGATAAATATGATGATATTACCTTTGCGATGCATAATGAGTGATATAATTTTTCATCAAGCAGCTCAGGGGCCTGGTTCCCCTGGTGTTTTTAATGATCCAGCTCCCTATAGATCCTGAGCTGAACCTGAACTAACAGCCAAAAGGCTCATTGATCACGGAGCTACGAGAAAGCCAGCCCCGCTGAATTAACATATTCATTTCAGGCTGGCATTTAGCTGGAGAGAGACAGATGGAGGGAAGGAGGACGGTTGTGAGGGGAAGTGATGGAGAAGGCAGAGGTGGAGGAGCAAGAGCATGAACAGGAAGATGAGATAGTAGTTTAATATCTCACTGAAATTACATTTAATACGGCAGTGGAATTAAATGTAAGAGGAACAACACATTAAAACATTTTCATTTCCTTTCATCTGTCTCGCTCGTCACAGCTGTAAACGTCTAATTTAGACACTGAAACTAACTTTACTGTAATACTACTGTTAATACTGTAACTATTCCACCAGCAGATTTACACTGTGAAAATACTACAGTACATCTGTCACTAACGCTGCTACAGCTACAACAACGTGGCTCTTAATTTTACTCGCTCTTATGTGTCTCTTTTGGTTCATTGTGTCTTCTTGTCATTTTTCCCTGCTTTGTTTTTAATGAAGGAAGGATGGACCATGGTCAATCTGTCATCAAACAAACTGGACTAATGGTCAAGTGCACTCAGATCTGGGCCTGAGTGGCTGATGTGAAAACTCCCTTAGACCACATTATACAGGAAACCTACCGTAATTTCTGGACTATATACTGTGGATCATCTGAGTATCCAGTGAGAACATTGACAGACAGATGCAGTATCCTGAACAGCCACTGAATGCTTCACTGCTTTGTTCACTCCAGCAGAAAACGAAACCATTAACCAGGGAATCTGATATAAAAACAAAAGACAAATGCACGTTAAGAAAGAAAGTCTTATAAAAGATCCTTAAGAACTAATGAACTTTGTAAACCTGCTGCAGCTCTGAATAAAGAGGAAACAGGTGGAAGCTTTAAATAAACTGATGAGGGTTTTGTTTGGAAGACACTGTTAATGAATCAGTCCTGATAAGATCTGATGAATTCCTGATTGGATGAATTTTATCCTCAGGGATCAATGGGAGATGTAGTTAGTTTCTCTCACCGTCATTAATCATGTTCTTTTGTTTAGGAGGACAAAGGTGCTTTAACTTTCGCCCTCAAGTTAATTAATAAACACACACACACAGTAGGTTTTCTTTCTACTGTTAGTTTATATGCTGCAGGTGCCTGTTGTTAATTGTGTGTGCATACAGTATATGTTGTTAACAGTCTGGACCAGTGTTATATGTGTTCTTATGATCAAAGTTTTTGATTTCACTGTGGCTGCTCCATCATGGCAACACCCTCAATGCGTTTTATAACATCAACATCTCCACACCCACCCTGCTCACAGGATTTGGCTCCCTGTGACTTCTCAAGCTGAGGGTCGCCATTTTTACATAGTGGGGGAGTTCCGGCACGAGTCACAGAACAGGATCTTGAGGTGTGGCAGGAGCACTGGGAACGGTGTACTGCTACACAAGGTGAATACTTTGAAGAGGCCAGGTATGGTTGGTTGTTGCTAGTTTTTGGTGTCTCATAAAAATACTGATTAGTGCAGCTTTAGATTTAAATCTCTTCAGGTCATAAATACCATTGTTTGGTCATTACTCTGTTGTATTTATTTTGTATGATAAAACCTGTTGACAAGCTGATGGACAGCAACAGAGAAAGATATCTGGTCAACCAATCCTACCCAACCTGCTGCAAATTTTATCCATGCCTGTGTAACCAGCAGAAAATACACAGACAGAAGAACAATTCTAACGATGATGGAGCGGAGCCAGCGGCAGAATCACACATTTATTAAAGATCTCTCAAGATACAGCTTCTGACTGTAAGACGGTGGCTCTGCTCACACCCACCAGCAGCGATCTGTTTCACACCTGCTGCTGCTGCCATTCCTGCTGGAAGTCAGTGCAGATAAACATGTCCAGAAGGCAGGGTTTAAATCATTAAACTGTTGATTTAATTGGGAAATCAACTGAGTTTTTGTAGGTTTTTAACTTTTTTAAGGTTTACATTTCATGTTTTAATATAATTTCTCAAATAGACGAATATACAAATAATTTAGTTGTTTAATTTGCATTAAATCTAGAAGAAGCACAACTTGATACATTTGACAAAAACAACATTTACAGGATTAAAGTGGAAAAAAATAAAATTAATAAAAATAATTGTAAAAAATCAAAAGAGAAACAGAGAGAGGGTTGGATTCAGTTATACCTGACCTCTTGTCTCTGAGGGTTGCCACGGTAACAAGGGCTTCTGGTCATGAAAATTGGCTGCTAAACATAGACTTCTAACACATGTACACAAACACACACACACACACACACACACACACACACACTTGTCTCCCACTCAGGCTCATGTGAACAAAAGCTCAGAGTGAAGCTGCTGAGATGAAGCTTTCATGATTCCTAGCGCGGAAATAAATTGTCTTTTTGTGCACAATACCCACAACTACACACACACACACACACACACACACACACAGATTTAAACACATATGGTGGATAAAGGCACATAGACACCAGGTCCAGTGAGTTTTATTAGTAGAGCTTGAAGGCTGAAGATGGTGAAGGATGAAACACTGGAGTCAGCTCTTTTTTTTTTTTTCATTTTTCACATGTGCATCATCTTCAGTTTGATCCATATCATGATATCTGATTAATCCAAATATGAACATGTGGCCCTGCACCAAATAACTGAACCCCTGAGTGAAGTCAGAATCAACACTGGTGTATTTTTTCATGATCCATGTTGATAGAGAGTGACTGTGGGAGTATGCTAGTTGGTTTAGCATCCTACTTAGCTAAATGTCCCCCTCCAGACATGTTTAAGGTTATGTAAAAAATAGCCTCACTATGATCAGCATTTTGTTTCTGCACTGACACGTCTGCTCTGTGCTGTTTCAGGTGTCAGGTTTTTTTTGCCCCACCCTGCAAGTTGACAGAATTGTTTTCCCTAGGTATGTGAGGTGTGACATGCAGACTGTCGGACTGTTGACTTGGCCTCCAAACTCCCAGATCCCAGTCTGATGGGTCTGATGCTGGATCAAACTGAGATCTGGGGAGTTTGGAGGCCAGCTCAACACCTTGGGCTCTTTGTTGTGTTACTCATTTTTGAGCAGTTTTTCTGGTGTGGTGAGAGCATTGAGGAGGTGCTTGGTGTACAACAGTGTTTAGGTGGGGGGGACGTGTCAAAGTAACATCCAGATGAAGCCAAGGTTTCCCTGAAGAACACTGTGTTGTAACGAGATGATCAGTGTTATTCACCTCACTTCTGTGGTCTTAATGTTGTGGCCAATCAGTGCATTTCAGTCATGATATCTCTAGTAAAAAAAATAAAACATGGTGTTTGTAGACAAGATTATTCAGTACAGCTTGCTACAGAGGGTTGTGTTGAGTGTGTGGGTGCAGCTAAAGAGAGTGACGGTTCTGTTTAGCATCCACTTATTGAGAGGGTGCCCACCTGTCGTGAGCAGGCCATGGTTAGAGAACAGTGTGGGGTCCAGCCTGATAATCACTGCAGTGCCTAATGATATGTCTATTTAACATGAATACTGGGCTTCCATTTTATTGTGTATTGATAACTGATAGTTGTTGTCAGTGGTGGACCTATATTTCATCTCATAAGAATGATCTGAGTCACATTTCTGATCACATGTGCAGCAGTGTGAATACATTAGCAGGATCTGAAGAGAACCTTGCGACCTTGCGTGTAGCATCCAAAGTGTTGCTATGGTTACCTGCAGTTTAACTGAGAGCTAATATAAAAAGGTGAACGGACCTGTCTCAGGTGTCTCAGTAATATTAGGTGATATTTCACTGTGGATCCACCTGTTCCTCGCCGTCTCCCTCCGTCAGCTCCACTGTCACAAATCAGCTCTCCCTCCATGACAGATAAAAAAAAACAAAACAAGTTTCTAAACCCGGATACAATTTGTTTTTGTCATGTGACATTCTTTGTTGTTATACTTTTCCCCAGACAGTAAACAAAGCCTGTCATTGGTTGACTGACAGTCCTCATTCATCTCTGTAATTGTACTTCACTGCTGCCATTTAAAAATAATTACCTCGCCTCCAATGTGTGTGTGTGTGTGTGTGTGTGTATGTGTATATGTGTGTTTGTGTGAGACAGTGTTTTGGCATCAGAAAGAAAAGCCTCGCCTTGAGGTATTAACCAAGTCAGGCCTCATTACACACACACACACACACACTACACACACACCTTTCCCTCCTCTCTCCTTTTTCACCTCTCATTCCTTCTTTCATTTCTTCTTTTCCTCAACCGTGAAATCTGTTCAATCTTTTGAGTCTGCAGATTTTTAGGACATACAGTTAAAGTCAACACACACACTCACAAAACAGTGTACTCACTTGGAAAACACCTAAATGCTTTTATTATTTATAAGAAAATCTACTTTTTTTTACCTGCTATATGTAAACGTGAATATCAGAAACAAATAGAAAGACTGGGAAGCAACATACTGACTTGAGAAAATCCACTGGGGACAAACATTACATCACCCTCATTCAAAACCAGGGCTTCAGGAAGACATTAAAGGATTTATTCCACACAAAAGAATCAAGAACAGCTGTAAAACAAAGTGAAAAAGTACAGTGAAGTAATTCTGCTCTCAACACAAAAGAGAAAATCCATCATCTGCCCATTTTCTGCCTGGTATCCAGGCTGTGGGTGGTAGCAGGCTCAACTAAGTGGCCCTGATGCCTCCGGCTCCTCTCTGGGGGATCCTTAGGCATTCCCAGGTCCAAATGGGATATATAATCCCCTCTGTGTGTGCTGTGGGTCTGCCCTGGGGTTTTCTCCCAGTTGGACAGGCCTAGCATACCTCCATAGGGAGAGATCTCCAAACCATTTCAACTGACTCCTTTGGACATGAAGGATTGTCATCATGTTGTCAGTGTGACCAGAAACTGATGGACTAAGTCACCAGTTTGTCACCTCCACAACAAACATCAGCAGGTGGAGCTGGAAGTCTGAAGGCTGGCTCAGAGGCTGGAATGTAAACTGTCTTGTAAATCAAGAGTTTTGTGGTTTTCTTCCTTTTCACCCCAACAGTCTGGTACATCACCCGAGCCACCAACTGATCCTGTCCAGTCTGGTTCCAGACTTCTGAATCAACACCCACATCTCACTGATGGGACCAATCAGAGTCTGATTGTGAGCAAAAATGGCTTCCTAAGTTACTGTATTTCATCGACTGACACTACAGCTGGCAACAAAGGACACTTAAAGGAAAAGTTTGATCTCATGGAAGAAGCATTTGTTTGTTAGATAAGAGGATTGAAATCACTGTTTCTACAGGAGCTGCTGCTGCAGAGGCCTGCCTCGAGGAGGACAATAATGAGACTTCAGACTTAAAATTTTTGACTAGGAACCAACATGGCAACCAAGATGGCGCCGTGGATGGCTGCCTCTGTGTGTTGGTGCGCATTGTGTTCTACACACACCTATGTGTTACATTAACGCGCATCTCTCTGGACAATCACTGCCACCTTCAAACATTTGCACTCTATACTTTACATTTTAATTATGTATATTTATGTTCCTTGTAAATATAGTTTTTACTTTTTGCTCTTTCTACTCCTTAGCCTTACTTCCACTTCTCTATATCTCTTTGTTTACTATCACTGTTCTTTAGCACCGATATACCAAGACAAATTCCATGTGCAAACTTACTTGGCAATAAAGTCTGATTCTGATTCTAGCATGCAGGTTGTACCAATGTTAGCCATAATATGAAAAATAACATTTTAGCAGTCATAAGACAACTCTGCTGCTACTGATAGTTTTCAGGTGAACTCCTTGTAAATTTCCTTTGTCATGTCTGGCATGCAAGTTGGCTTTTTCCACATCCTGTCAGTGTAGTTGTAACTTGTAAACCTGTCACATGGTCACACATCATTGTCCTAGTGTTGTCACTTGATGCATAAAACCATCACTATGATTAAATGTCCATGTTTGGAATAATTTAGAATTATTCATGTTGATGCTTGATGTTGGATTACCTTTTGTTATTTAATGTGCTAACAATAACAATATTTTTTTAAGAATTAGGCATTTAAACACCGATTGGGGTATCAGTTACCATGGCAATGGGTCAGTCCCTACCAGCTACCCAGCTAATTTTATGGGGGGTTATGTTCAGGACTGTTTCTTAGTTCCTAGAGGTTGTTTGGCAACTTGTGGAGACTCCAAGAACTTACTGGTCCCAGTCAAGAAATAGTCCAACACATGAACCACAAAAAATATGTTAAGTGTGTCAACAGAGGACAATGACAGTCTATGAAATTTATAATACTGATAGTAAAAATACTAATTATAGACTGAGAGAAGAGGCCAAACAAACCCAAACCATCAGAGGAAATAAATATTGTGATTTTTCTCCCTCTGTCTTTCATCCTCTCTCATTAGAGCTGATGTGTGTCGGCTAGCGTAGCGGTTCGATAGCCACTAGCCTGTGGTACAACAGCAGTCTGAAAGAGCTCATCCATTTAAAATTTATTACACATACAGGTCCTCACACGCCAAATACATTACATAGGTCATTAAGAATATATTAGTGGTGTCGATGTCGTTATAAATTCACAACATATTAGAGAAGTCGTTAAGAAATGTGGGTCACAGGGAGGTTATTAATGTCGTTCCTCAATGAGACTGACAATCCAGAATGAGTAGGGCAGGGCTGGTGTGTGTGTGTGTGTGTGTGTGTGTGTGTGTGATGGACTTAGGTATGTGTGAAGCCCCGCCCACTCACTCTGGGTGGGTGACTGGGTGGGGAGATGGGTTTGTGACCGACCTTAACACTCCTGATTTCACATCAGCAGTGGATGCAATCTCTTCCTTCTCCATTTTAAAGTCTGCAGCCATGCTTCCTCTGCCAGGCTGTGCATGCTAACAGTGACGATGCTAATATGGCGATATTATCATGCAAACAAGTTTGAAAAAAAAAAAAATAATTAAAATATATTTTTTCAAGGTAAGGTACACACCATCTAACAGCATCCATTAGCTTAAGGTGGCTAACCCACACACCTGACCCAAGGAAAGGGGAGCTCTCGGTCTATATTCCAGTCACTACACCAGTCTACAGATCTGGATATAGACACGTAAAATACCTAACTGAGCTTGGACCTGAGCCAGAAGAGTTGAGAGAATGTTGAGGAATGAAAACCAGCAGATGTTGCAAAGTGTTATGATCGGCATCCTGGCAGCAACGCCCCAAACTGGTTCAACAGGAGAAAGTGACGCAGCAACGTTTAAGAGTAAATTCATTCTGAGAGAATTAAAGAACTGAAGAGCAACAAAAGAGCTGCAGTCCTGTAAGAGAAACTTCCAACAAGCATTTATTTGTAATCCATCAGGCCCTTAAGGAAGTTTTCCCCTAACATTGGTGAGTACAGTTAGTGATTTACTGTGTTTAAACAGCTGTGAGTAACACACCATAGTACAGGCTGTGTTCTTCTGTTCTTATTTTGAGCTCACACGGAAGCTTGTCGGTCAAATGATAACTCTGGTATTTGGTATTTTTTTAACCTGGGCCTGAGTAACGCTTGTGTTGTGCTTGGTAAAATTATTGTTTTTATCAGTGGAGTCTGGTATCGCCATTGAGCAATGTTTGTGGTTAAACAAAAAGGATCTTACTCTTTAAAAAGGTCTCAGTAGGAATCCTATCCATAATGTTGTCAGACTTAATGTGGACAAAGGCCCATTGGATTACACTGCAACAGCTGTTGTTGAATTCTGCAAAGATTTTTGTCCCTATCAATCATTTAAACCCCAATACATGGTAATATAAGACCTTGGTGCAAAAATACCAATTATATTTTGAGTTTACAATAATGAAATAAATGGTTTTTGGTAATATATCAGTAATTTAGCTTAAAACTTTATCAGTAGGCATGTAAAAATGAAAGTGTTGTTACATCAAGTTTTAACTCTTGTTTTTAGAGCGCCAACATGTCGGCTACCAACTGCCTACTGACAGAGGAGCAGCTCCTGTGTAGCATCTGTCTGGATGTGTTCACTGATCCAGTCACATTACCATGTGGACACAACTTTTGCAAAAACTGCATCATGCAGCACTGGGACAGTAACACCCTGTGTCAGTGCCCTTCATGCCAGGAACCTTTCTATAAGAGGCTCGATCTGAGAGTCAATATTTTTATATCTGAGATGGCTGCTCAGTTCAAACAGGCGGCTGGAAGGAGCAGCTCCGGCCAACAAGCAGCCAAATCAGGAGAAGTTCCCTGTGACATCTGCACTGAAACTAAAATGAAAGCTCTGAGGTCCTGCCTGGTGTGTCTGGCCTCCTACTGTGAGGCTCACCTGAAGCCTCACCTGACAGCATCACGCCTGAAAAGACATCAGCTGATTGACCCCGTGGAGAACCTGGAGGGTCGCATGTGTATGATACACGATAAACCTCTGGAGCTTTTTTGCAAGACCGACCAGACCTGTGTGTGCATGCTCTGCCCGGTTTTAGACCACAAGTCGCATGAAGTCGTCCCACTGAAAGAACAAGTCGAGAGGAAGAAGGCCGAGCTGGGGAAGACAGAGGCTGAAATTCACAGGATGATCCAGGAGAGACGACTGAAGATTCAAGACATCAAACACTCAGCAAAGCTCAGCAAGGAGGCTGCAGACAGAGAGATGGCGGATGGTGTTCAGGTCTTCTCCGCTCTGATTCAGTCTTTGGAGCGAGTCCAGGAAGAGCTCATCGGGATGATTGACGAGAAGCAGAAAGCGACAGAGAAACAGGACAAAAGTTTCATCCAAGAGCTGGAGCAGGAGATCTCTGAGCTGATGAGGAGGCGAGCCGAAGTGGATCGGCTTTCTCGGTCTAAAGACCACCTCCACTTCCTCCAGACTTTCTCGTCCCTGGATGTTTCTCTGTCCACCAAAGACTGGACGGAGGTCAGCATCGATCCTCCATCATATGAGGGGACTGTGAGGACAGCTGTGGATCAGCTGGAGGAGACGTTCGGCAAAGAGATGAAGAGGCTGCTCCATGAGGCTGAGCTAAACCGGGTCCAGCAGTTTGCAGTGGAGGTGACTCTGGATCCTGACACAGCTCACCCTGCTCTCATCCTGTCTGATGACAGAAAACAAGTATGTCACGGTAACACAAAGAAGAATCTCCCAGACAACCCTGAGAGATTTAATCCCAGTTGTTGTGTTTTGGCAAAACAGAGTTTCTCTTCTGGAAAATTTTACTTTGAGGCTGAGGTTAAGGGGAAGACTAGGTGGTCTTTAGGAGTGGCCAAAAAGTCGATCAAAAGGAAGGGAATAATCCCACTGTGCCCGGAAAATGGCCACTGGACTATGTGGTTGAAAAATGGAGACGATTACGCAGCTCTTGTTGGTTCTCCTCTACATCTCTCTCTAAATTCAAAACCTGAGAAGGTGGGAGTGTTTGTGGATTATGAGGAAGGTCTGGTCTGCTTTTATGACGTAGATGCTGCAGCTCTTCTTTACTCTTTCACTGGCTGCTCCTTCACAGAGGAAATCTACCCATTCTTCAGTCCTGGGCTCAATGAAGGCATAAATTCTGCCCCTCTGATCATTTCTCCTGTCATCCACACTAATTTTTTAAAAAGATAATTGATTTTCACAGTTGCAGTGACCATGAATATTATTTGCTTCAAGATTTTCTTAAAATTCTGAGATCAGATTCAAACCTGTATTGTTTATTTTCAGACTTTGGCTCATTTTCCCCTTTAGTATAATTTTCCTGAGCAGATGCGAACACCGCAATCATAAGCAGGTGCAGATCAAAACAAACTGAAAATAGTCTTGGACGGGGCACAAACTGTGGAGCACTTGATTTGTGGTAGCAACATGATCCGACCTCTGACGTGAATACACAACATGAATCAAGGTCCATTTTCATTCTTGCTGCCAACCCAAAAAGGTGTTTTTTACCTGACCTGTAGTGATGCACTTTGACTTGCTTCAGTTTTATTTGTGTTTAAACATAAACCAAGCCAAGGAGAAAATGCAACAGGTTCACCAACTCATTCTCTGACTCAGAGCAGAGAAAACAAACTCATGGTTTGAAAACGCCCAATGACACATTTTGACAGATAATTTGACTTGTCATAGCAGGAAAAGCACATACAGATCCATTAACATCAGTGATGGCTTAACATTACAAAGGTGCACATACTCTGAACATTGGATGGAAGACATTTTGACATGTAATGGTTGGACGAGCTATCTGTGATTGGCTGCGTCCATTGCTTACCTTACACTTTTTTGTTTGACATATCCTGTGCAATAAGCTGTAAACTGACTGCACTCTTTTTTTCTGGTCTTGGCTGGTACTGCTACATTGCTT
Source organism: Lates calcarifer (assembly GCF_001640805.2). Taxonomy (NCBI): domain Eukaryota; kingdom Metazoa; phylum Chordata; class Actinopteri; family Centropomidae; genus Lates; species Lates calcarifer. Next base: position 13,154,980 of record NC_066850.1, read on the forward strand.
ACTGTATTGTCACTGGTGTTTATGGCTGCGTGTTTGTTCAAGCATGAAGTAATTTGCAGATTGATTCCCTCTGCTGCTGCTGGCATCCTGAGCTCTATTGTTTGGCTGTTCGTCATATTGTCACACATTAAGATCCTTGCTGCTGCTGCTGCAGTCTGTGTCAGCCACAACACAGAAATCTGTCAAGAATAAATTTGATTGCAGGACAAGGTAAAAGCATGGATAACTTTGTCCTGGTCCGTGGAGGATTAAAATGACTTTTGGGGAAGGAAGCAGGATCTTAATTTGAGAACATAACAGAGAATGGAGTCAAATAACATTCACTGGTTTCAAGCTGCAAAATGTCTTCCTTATCACTGCACCAATTCCAAAAATGTTTGTCCCTATCAATAA